>NW_027362762.1:712138169-712364089 GCF_046119375.1 Phyllobates terribilis
GGCCAGCATCAGCAGGGGTAGCAAAACTTCCAGCCTGACCACCACCATCATGATCAGGCACATGGCAGCAAAGCACCCGACTAAGTGGGCCGAACCCCAGGGTCCAGGAACAGTGTCTGCAGGTAGCACCACTGCTTCTTCCGCTGTTGTGCGTGCAAGCCAATTCTCTGTCCATGGCACATGCGAAGATGCCTCCTGCCCTGAACCTGTTGTTGTACACTCTCAAGTAGCATCATCAGCAAGCACGTCCACGTCCTTGTCCCAGCGCATGGTTCCGTTGTCCCTACCCCAGTCCTTGGAACACAAGCGCAAATACGCAGCCAACACCCCACAGGACTCACTGCTAAATTCACACATTTCGCGAATGCTAGCGCTCAAAATGTTGCCTTTTAGACTCGAGGAGACGGAAGCTTTCTCAACCTGATGGCGGCGGCCGTCCCTCGGTACTCAGTCCTCAGCCGTCACTATTTCTCCCAGTGTGCCTTCCCCGCATTACACAAGCACGTGTCCCACAACATTAGCCATGCCCTCAACAATGCAGTTACTGGGAAAGTCCACCTAACCACGGACACGTGGACAAGTGCTTGTGGGCAGAGACGGTACATCTTGCTGACGGCACACTAGGTTAACATAGTGGAAGCCAGGATCCAGTTGGACCTTGGGATGGAACACGTCCTCCTGACACTGAGTATTGCGGGCCCTGGGTCAATAACCCAGCTCCTGCACTTCCTCCTCCTCATCAGCATCCATCTCTAAAATGAGCATATCAGTCAGAAGCTTGAACCACTGCAACAGTGCTTCTGCTAAGTGGCAACAGGCTATGCTGAAGCTAATATGCTTAGGTGACAAACCAAAAAATGCTGAAAGATTGTGGACAGCTCTGAAAGAGCAGGCAGATCTGTGTCTGACGCCTCTGAACCTACAGCCAGGCATGATCGTGTGTGACGATGGCCAGAACCTGGTGGCGGCTCTGAGGCGAGGTGAGCTCACACATGTACCATGTATGGCCCATGTGCTTAACGTCGTGGCTCAGTAGTTTCTCAAAAGCTACCTGGAGCTGCTGGATCTGCTTGTCAAAGTACGTCGCCTGTGTGCCCATTTTAAAAAGTCAGCTACAGCTTCCACTGCCCTTTCCTTGCTTCAGCAGCGTTTGCAGCTTCCGGCTCACCAAATGGTGTGTGATGTCCCCACGCATTGGAACTCTACATTGCAGATGTTGGGAAGGATTTATGAGCAGAAGAGGGAATTTTTTGACTACCAGCATCAACAATGCCGTCAGTATTCAGTTCAAACTCCACACAAAAGACTTCAGGAGTGGACATGGATGTCAGACATCTGTATCATCCATCAAAACTTTGAGGACTCCACCAAGATGGTGAGCGGCGATGACGCCATAATTAGCATCACCATTCCACAGCCCAGTCTCATCTCATACCATCGTGGATTGTGTGACAATAAGGAAGAGGAGGAGGAGCTAGTTTCATGCACTATAGACAGTACTACCTGCACAACTGTCATACCGTCTGCTCAGCATGGATGGCCTGAGGACAGAGAGAAGGAGGAAGAGGAGACCATGGCCATGTTGTTGGTGAGGGCATGGAAGTCTTGCCTGTTAGCAGTCTGGCACGCATGGCTCAGTTTATGTTATGCTGCCTTTCCCGTGATCCTCGCGTTCTCTGGTTGGTGACACTTCTAGACCCACGCTACAAGTAGAACTTTATATCTCTTATTCCCGAGGAGGACAGATCTACTAAAATGGGCAGTACCAGAAGGCCCTTGTTGTGGAATTATTAAAAATATTCCCATCTGAAAACACTGGCGGCAGATGTCACAGTTCGTTAGAGAATAGTGTTGAGCCACCCCCGTAGTGTTTGGGTTCGGTTCGGTTCGTCGAACACTGGGATGTTCGAGGAACTGTTCGTCGAACACCTTAGAACACCGTCGAACACCGTAAAAACCAATGGCAGGCAAACAAAAACACATAGAAACACATAGAAAACACCTTCAAAGGTGTCCAAAAGCTGACAAACTGCTCAGAAGACGCTCTCTTTAAAAAAGCCGGCCGGCAATTCAGCAGCGGCATACACCGGTACCCGACAATTTAGACAAGAAGGAATAGAGCATCACACATAGATTAGATAGATAGAAACATGTCAGTCACACATATAAGAAGCACAGTGACAGTGTTGCTTACTGTACTTGTCATTTAGTGTAAAGGATTTATTTAAAAAAATAATAGTGTTTTCGTGCACCGTCTCTTTAAAAAAGCCGGCCGGCAATTCAGCAGCGGTACCCGACAATTTATAACAGAAAGAATAGAGCTTCACACATAGATAGATATAAACATGTCAATCACATATATAATAAGTACAGTGATAGTGTTGGTTACTGTACTTGTCATTTAGTGTAAAGGATTTATTTAAAAAAATAATAGTGTTTTCATGCACCGTCTCTTTAAAAAAGCCGGCCGGCAATTCAGTACCCGATAATTTAGAATAGAAGGAATAGAGAATCACACATAGATTAGATAGATATAAACATGTCAGTCACATATATAATAAGTACAGTGACAGTGTTGCTTACTGTACTTGTCATTTAGTGTAAAGGATTTATTAAAAAAAATAATAGTGTTTTCATGCACCGTCTCTTTAAAAAAGCCGGCCGGCAATTCAGCATCTGTACCCGACAATTTAGAACAGAAAGATAGAGCATCACACATAGATTAGATAGATAGAAACATGTCAGTCACATATATAAGAAGTACAGTGACAGTGTTGATTACTGTACTTGTCATTTAGTGTTAAAATAAAGGATTTATTAAAAAAAAAATTGGCGCTGGGCTCCCCGTAATTTTAGGCTCTAGCGGAGGTTAAGCAGACGGCTGGGGCAGATGTTTGAAGCCTGGGAAGGGGGTAATACCCACGGAGCTTCCCAGGCCACTAATATCAGCCCCCAGCTGAATACCTAGCCTTTACTAGCTATTAAAATGGGGGACCCACACCCAAAAAATGACGTGGGGTCCCCCCTATTTTAATAGCTAGCAAGGGCTAGGCAAACAGCTGGGGGCTGATATTAATAGCCCAGGAAGGGTACCATGAATATTGGCCCCCTCCCAGGCTAGAAACACCAGCCGTCAGCCGCCCCAGAAATGGCGCATCCATAGGATGCGCCAATTCTGGCACTTAGCCTCGCTCTTCCCACTGCCCTGTAGCGGTGGCAGTGGGGTAATGGGGTTGGGGTTGATGTCAGCTTATAATGCCAGTTGACATCAAGCCCAGGTTAGTAATGGAGAGGCGTCTATAAGACACCCCCGTTACTAACCCCATAGTCAAAGTTAAAAAAAACCACAAACACCCAGAATAAAGTCCTTTAATTGAAATAAACACACAATTCTTTATTGTTCTAAATTAAACCATACTTACCACCACGCCCATTCCAGCTGAAGCCAACGATCTCCTGCAATAAAAGAAAAATAATAAAGCAACCTCATCCTTACCTTTCCATGGTTCCCACGACTGCTTCAGCTCTGCTACATCGAGATGACAGGCTGGACCGCAGCAGAACGCTGCCATCCAGCCTGTCATCCCGCAGACACTGAGAAGCACAGGCATGCTTGCGCTGCTCAGTGTCTCGCTGTGACGGCATAAAGATGAGCCGAGTTCATGTCCAATGAACTCAGCTGACCTCATGTACATCACTGACAGCGTGGGAGAATTCTCATGCTGAAGCGCTGAGTGCAGGAGAATTTTCCCACGCTGTCAGTGACGTGCATGAGGCTGATATTTAAATTTGGCGCACAAATCGGTGATTGGTCGCGGGCAGCGTCCGCGACCAATCAGCACGGTAGTGTTTAACTTTGGCGGCAAGATCAGTGATTGGTCGCGCGCCAAGACCGCGACCAATCACCGATTTGGGCGCCACATTTAAATATCGGCCGCGACCAATCAGCACAGCGTTGTTTAAATGTGGATCCAAGATCGGTGATTGGTCGCGGCCGATATTTAAATTTGGCGCACAAATCTGTGATTGGTCGCCCGCAGCATCCGCGACCAATCAGCACAGTAGTGTTTAACTTTGGCGGCAAGATCAGTGATTGGTCGCGGTCAAGACGGCGACCAATCACCGATTTGTGCGGCACATTTAAATAGCGGCCGCGACCAATTGGATGTCAGCGCTGCTCCCCGGTCCTCCCTTCACACCCTAGCCGCATGGATGTCAGCGGCGCTGCCTGTGCGGATACTTCCGCTGCGAGAACCCGGGACATGAGCGGGCGCTCGCAGCAGAAGTATCCCGATCCGCAGCGCCGCTCCCCGGTCCTCCCTTCACACCCTAGCCGCTGATGTCCCCACAGTATCCGCATGGTGTTACAAAGGTCCGGACATTTGTGTTAAAAATCGCTGATTGGTCGCGGGCGCTGCCCGCGACCAATCACCGATTTGGGTGCCAAATTTAAATATCAGCCGCGACCAATCACCGATTTGGGCGCCAAATTTAAATATCCTCCGCGACCAATCACCCATCTTGGCTCCACATTTAAACACCGCTGTACTGATTGGTCGCGGACGCTATTTAAATGTGGCGCCAAAATCGGTGATTGGTCGCGCCCAGCGTCGGCGACCAATCAGCACAGCGGTGTTTAAATGTGGAGCCAAGATTGGTGATTGGTTGCGGCCGATATTTAAATTTGGCGCCCAAATTGGTGATTGGTCGCGGGAGCGCCCGCGACCAATCAGCGATTTTTAACACAAATGTCCGGATCTTTGTAACACCATGCGGATACTGTGGGGACATCAGCGGCTAGGGTGTCAAGGGAGGACCGGGGAGCGGCGCTGCGGGTCGGGATACTTCTGCTGCGAGCAGTCGCTCATCTCCCGGCTTCTCGCAACGGAAGTATCCGACCAGGCAGCGGCGCTCCCCGGTCCTCACCAATACGATTAGCTGATTGGTCGCGCTCTCCGCACGCGACTAATCACCGATTTGGGTGCCACATTTAAATAGCGGCCGCGACCAATCAGCGAGCTTGGCGCCAATTTAAACAACGCTCTGCTGATTGGTCGCGGATGCCAGACGCGTCCAATCAGTGAGATTGGCGCCAAATTTAAACAACGCTCCGCTGATTGGTCGCGGACTCCAGCCGCGACCAATCAGCGAGATTGGCGCCAAATTTAAACCCCGCTCTGCTAATTGGTCGCGGATGCCGGCCGCGACTAATCAGCATTATTGGCGCCAAATTTAAACACTGCTCTGCTGTTTGATCGCGGTCGCCGTCCGCGACCAATCAGTAGTATTGGCACCAAATTTAAACCCTGCTCGGCTGATTGGTCACAGTTGCCTTCCGCGACCAATCAGCGATTTTGACGCCAAATTTAAACACCACTCTGCTGATTGGTCGCGGCCGCCGGCCGCGACTAATCAACATTGTTGCCGCCAAATTTAAACACCGCTCTGCTGAATGGTCGAGGTCGTGACCAATCACCATTATTGGCGCCAAATTTAAACACCGCTTTGCTGATTGGTCACGACCACAACCTATCAGCATTATTGGCGCAAAATTTAAACCCCGCTCTGCTGATTAGTCGCGACCGCCGGCCGTGACCAATCAGTGATATAGTCGCCAAATTTCAACACCGCTTTGCTGATTGGTCGCGGTTGCTGGCCGCGACCAGTCAGCGCTTTTGGCGCCAAATTTAAACACCGCTCTGCTGATTGCGCCGGGTCTGCCGCATACATATTCTAGAATACCCGATGCGTTAGAATCGGGCCACCATCTAGTTTCATGAAATAATTTAAAAAAAAATTGATGTGGGCTTCGCACTATATTTGTGTCCAGTCAGGTACAGCAGGCAGGAACGGGCTGCGCCCAACCACCAGCTGCCTATTTGTACCTGGCCGGACACAACAATATAGGGAAGCCCTTTTTTCCTTAATTATTTCATGAATTTCATGAAATAATTAAAAAAAAAAATACGTGGGGCTTCGCCCTATTTTTGTGTCCAGCCAGGTACAACTAGGCAGCTGGGGGCTGGAATCTGCAGCGCAGGGAGGCCCAAGCTTTCTGGGCCCCACCCGCTGCAAATTGCAGTCCGCAGCCACCCCGGAAAATGTCGCGTTCATAGAAGCGCCATCTTCTGGCGCTGTACCCAACTTATCCAGGGCCCTGGTGCGGTGGCTCACTGGGTAATAAAGGGGTTAGGGCCAGCTTGGCATTATCAGCTGGCCCTAAGCCCGAAATTCATGGGGTCACGCCAATATTAGACATGACCACTATGAATTTCTAGTAAAGTATTTAAAAAAAACACAACACACAGAAAAAAGTCCTTTAATTGAAATAAACACACAATTCTTTATTGTTCTAAATTAAACCATACTTACCATCACGCCCATTCCAGCTGAAGCCAACGATCTCCTGCAATAAAAGAAAAATAATAAAGCAACCTCATCCTTACCTTTCCATGGTTCCCACGACAGCTTCAGCTCTGCTACATCGAGATGACAGGCTGGACTGCAGGAGAACGCTGCCATCCAGCCTGTCATCCCGCAGACACTGAGAAGCGCAGGCTTGCTTGCGCTCCTCAGTGTCTGGCTGTGACGGCATCCAGATGAGCCGAGGTCATGTCCAATGAACTCAGCTCACCTCATGTACGTCACTTACAGCGTGGAAGAATTCTCCTGCACTCAGCGCTTCAGCGTGAGAATTCTCCCACGCTGTCAGTGACGTACATGAGGTCAGCTGAGTTCAATGGACATGAATGAGCTCACCTCATACACGTCACTGACAGCGTGCGAAAATTCTCCTGCACTCAGCGCTTCAGTGTGAGAATTTTCCCACGCTGTCAGTGACGTGCATGAGGTGAGCTCATTCATGTCCAATGAACTCGGCTCACCTCATGCACGTCACTGACAGCGTGGGAAAATTCTCACGCTGAAGCGCTGAGTGCAGGAGAATTCTCCCACGCTGTCAGTGACGTGCATGAGGTGAGCCGAGTTCATTGTCGGCTCATCTGGATGCCGTCACAGCGAGACACTGAGGAGCGCAAGCATGCCTGCGCTTCTCAGTGTCTGCGGGATGACAGACTGGATGGCAGCGTTCTGCTGCGGTCCAGCCTGTCATCTCGATGTAGCAGAGCTGAAGCTGTCGTGGGAACCATGGAAAGGTAAGGATGAGGTTGCTTTATTATTTTACTTTTATTGCAGGAGATCGTTGGCTTCAGCTGGAATGGGCGTGGTGGTAAGTATGGTTTAATTTAGAACAATAAAGGATTGTGTCTTTATTTCAATTAAAGGACTTTATTCTGGGTGTTTGTGTTTTCTTTTAACTTTGACTATGGGGTTAGTAATGGGGGTGTCTTATAGACGCCTCTCCATCACTAACCTGGGCTTGATGTCAGCTGGCATTAAAAGCTGACATCAACCCCAGCCCTATTACCCCACTGCCACCGCTACAGGGCAGTGGGAAGAGCGAGGCTAAGTGCCAGAATTGGCGCATCCTATGGATGCGCCATTTCTGCGGCGGCTGACGGCTGGGGTTTCTAGCCTGGGAGGGGGCCAATATTCATGGCACCCTTCCTGGGCTATTAATATCAGCCCCCAGCTGTCTGCCTAGCTTTTGCTAGCTATTAAAATAGGGGGGACCCCACGTCATTTTTTTTTGGGGGGGTCCCCCATTTTAATAGCTAGTAAAGGCTAGGAATTCTGCTGGGGGCTGATATTAGTAGCCTGGGAAGCTCCGTGGGTATTACCCCCTTCCCAGGCTTCAAACATCTGCCCCAGCCGTCTGCTTAACCTCCGCTAGAGCCTAAAATTACGGGTAACCCCACGCCAATTTTTTTTTAAATAAATCCTTTATTTTAACACTAAATGACAAGTACAGTAATCAACACTATCACTGTACTTCTTATATATGTGACTGACATGTTTCTATCTATCTAATCTATGTGTGATGCTCTATTCCTTCTATTCTAAATTGTCGGGTACCGCTGCTGAAATGCCGGCCGGCTTTTTTAAAGAGACAGTGCATGAAAACACTATTATTTTTTTTAATAAATCCTTTACACTAAATGACAAGTACAGTAAGCAACACTGTCACTGTACTTCATATATATGTGACTGACATGTTTCTATCTATCTAATCTATGTGTGATTCTCTATTCTTTCTATTCCAAATTGTCGGGTACCGCTGCTGAATTGCCGGCCGGCTTTTTTAAGAGACGGTGCATGAAAACACTATTATTTTTTTGGATAAATCCTTTACACTAAATGACAAGTACAGTAAGCAACACTGTCACTGTACTTCTTATATATGTGACTGACATGTTTCTATCTATCTAATCTATCTGTGAATCTCTATTCTTTCGGTTCTAAATTGTCGGGTACCGGTGTATGCCGCTGCTGAATTGCCGGCTTTTCATGTTTCACTGTTGGCACTGTTCCCATCGATTTGGGCAATCACTGTAATGCCACAACCACCATGACTGTGGCATTACAGTGAGTGGCAGACAATCCCTGCATGATTGGTGCTCTAAATAGCGCCAGACATGCAGGACAAGCTTTTGGTGCACGAACAATTATCGAACATAACCTCGAACAGCCGAATTTTTTGCAAATCGTTCGGGTTCGTCGAACAACTCGAACACCGCCCAAAACAGCTCGAATTTGAGATTGGCGAACAGTTCTAGTCGAACACCGCTCATCTCTATTAGAGAACCAAGGAATACAGCCGAGAGAGACACAATTCCAATCCAGCAGAGGCAGGGGAACACTGTCAAAGTTCTGGGAGAGTTTTCTCAGACCCTCCCATCTTACAAGGCCTAAGGCGCGGGGTACTCTCAAAAGGAGCGCAAAGTTTGGGAAGATGCTGACGGAGTACCTTGCCGACGGTACCAACATCCTCCATGATTCCTCTGTGCCTTATAATTACTAGGAATCCAAGCTGAAAATGTGGAATGAACTGGCTCTCTATGCCTTGGAGGTCCTGGAATGCCCTGCCGTTAGCGTTTCATCAGAGCGGGATTTTAGTGCCGCCAGTGGAATTATAACCGATAGGCGCATCCGCCTGTCAACTGAAAATATTGAGGCTGACTCTTATAAAAATGAACAAGGGCTGGGTTGGGCTTCTCAACTAGTGATGAGCGAGCATGCTTGCAACTGCTCGGTGCTTGCCCGAGCATCTCACTGCTTGAGATGCACGGCGCTAGCCGAGCATTTCCAGGGTTGCACAGCGGGAGCTTGGATCCCCTCTCTGCATGTTTGGCGCTCTTTAGAGCGCCAATCAACATGCAGAGATTGTCTGCCATACACTGTAATGCCACAGCCATGTTGCTTGTGGCATTACAGTGATTGGCGGGCCGCACAGCGTCATCAGGTATTTATCAGCCCTGGCGCCGCCTTGCTCATCACAGTCACTCCAGAATCAGACAGTGTAGGAAAGGTGCTACTGAGCTAGGGAGAGATTCGCTTGTTTCTAGTTAGTGTAGGTATACCAGACTATATTAGAGACACATATCCATCTCAAATAACAATCCTTATCCAGCTGCAGAGATATCAGTGCTAGTCAGGCAGGGTATATAGCAGACTGCAGTGCACATAGCAAAAGGGTTTGAGGACTCCACCAAGATGATGAGCGGCGATGATGCCATAATTAGCATCACCATCCCGCTTCTCTGTCTCCTGAAATGCTCTCTGCTCACAATCAAAGAGGATGCATTGCAGGTGGAGCACAATGAAATGGAGCAAGGAACAATACACGGTGATTACACACAGCCCTGCCTCATCTCATCCCAACGTGGAATGGGTGACAATGAGGAAGAGGAGGAGGAGGAGGAAGAACAGTAGTTACTTTCATTTCATGTGCTATTAATGGTACTACCTGCACAACTGTCATACCGTCTGTTCAGCCTGGATGGCCTGAGGACAGGAAGGAGGAGGAGGAGGAGAGCATGGTCAGTCGTCCTCTTGGTGAGGACACAGAAGACTTGCCTGTTAGCAGTCTGGCACACATGGCTGAGTTTATGTTACGCTACCTTTCCCGTGACACTCGCATTCTCAAAATTTTGGGTGACAGTCATTACTGGTTGGTGATACTTCTAGACCCACGCTACAAGGAGAACTTTATATCTCTTATTCCTGAGGCAGACAGGTCTACAAAAATGGGGCAGTACCAGAAGGCCCTTGTTGTGGAACTATTAAAAAAATTCCCATCTGAAAATGCTGGTGGCAGAGGTCACAGTCCAATCCAGCAGAGGCAGGGGAACACTGTCAAAGTTCTGGGACAGTTTTCTCAGCCCCTTCCATCGCACATGTTATGATCTGCAGACAAGAACTAAGGAAAGAAGGGGAAAGCTTTCCCTACAGTAAGACTAAGCTGAATCCCTACGATGTAGCGAACTGCCTGTTCCTAGTGAAAAGACCTGCCTTAGTCCTAGGCTAGTCTGATTGAAGACCTATAGAATAAAGGGAAGGGGTCCCTAAAAGAACTAAGGACTGGAACAAAAATGGTACACCTACTGAACAGAGAAAGTTGTTGCAGAAAACAAAAGAAAACTGAAGAAGGGTACTAGAGGTCCCAAATGACCAAGCGAACTGAGAGATATGGGCACCAAAGCACCTGGTTAGCAAAACAGTCAAACAGTACTGAAGTCCAGCACAGCCAGAAAGGCGTAGCTGGAATATAAAGGCAGATGGTCATGTGACCACAAAACACAAGATGGAAAAAACAAACAGGAGGGTTCTAACAGTACCACCTCTTTTAAGAGGATCCTCCAGGCACAGGCCTATCCAGAAACCTCTTGTGGAAATCTCTAAAAAGCCTAGGAGCAGAGACATCAACCACCCTTACCCAGGAATTATCTTCGGGACCGAAACCATTCCAGGAGACGAGATACTGTACTCTCCCTCTATGCCATCTAGAATTCCAGATAAGTGAAATTTCATATTCGCTGTCTTCCACCACAGGAGGAACTGAGACAGTGGCATCCCTATCAGATACATCTGCCTTTTTCAACATGGAAACATGAAACACAGGATTAATCTTCCAGGAAGTAGGAACCTCACCGCAGATGGGTCAACAACCTGAAGCACTTTAAATGGACCCACATACTTAGGACCCAGTTTTTTAGAGGGAATCCTCAACCGCAGGTTCCTTGAGGACAACCAAACCATGTCACCCACAGTAAACAAAACCTCCTTTTGTTTCCTGTCAAAATACTTCTTGGACTTCTTGTTAGCCTCTTGAAGGTTGCAACGTACATTAGTCCAAACTCTCTCCAAATCACTGGAAAAATTCTCCTCCTCCAGCACCGCCAACCCCAATTTGGAGAACGAACACAAAAGACGGATGTCTCCCAGTACAACAAAAAAAGGAGAACACCCAGCTGAGGAGGATGTATGATTGTTAAGAGCAAATTCTGCGAGAGGCAGAAATTCAGACCACATCTCTTGATTGTCCGCTACAAAACATTGCAAAAACTGTTCTATATCCTGGTTCTTTCTTTCAGTCTGTCCATTAAACTCAGGATGATACCCAGACGAAAATGACAAATGGACTCCCAACCTGTCACAAAAAGCACGCCAAAAGCGAGCCACAAACTGAGGTCCTCTATCAGAAACAATATCCGTGGGAACGCCATGAAGCTTGACAATCTCCTTGACAAACACCTTAGCAAGTGTCTTGGCACAGGGCAACTTAATGAATGGAACCAAATGACACATCTTACTAAAACGGTCCACGACCGCCCAGATGACAGTAATATCCTTGGACACAGGAAGATCAGTAATAAAATCCATTGTGAGATGCGTTCAAGGTGCACTAGGAACCTCCAGAGGGCAAAGCAACCCCGCAGCAGGAGTATGTGAAGCCTTTGACACACCGTACATTGAAGCACCCACTTGATGACTTCTTTCTGCCATCCAGGCCACCAAAAGCTGCAACTGGTAAGTCTCTTAGTCTCAGAAATTCCAGGATGACCTGCCAACCGAGACTCATGACACTCCACAAACAAGTCTCACTAAAGGTTCTAGGCACGAACAACCTCCCATGGGGAGTGTTAGATGGAGCATCATCTTGAGCTTTTAGAATCCCATTCTCCAAAACGGAGTCCAATGCCGCCACTACAATTCCTTTCTGTAAGATGATCTCCTTCTCCTCTGCACCGACCGCAGGAGAGAAGCTGCGAGATAAAGCATTGGCTTTAACATTCTTAATACCAGGGATATAGGTAACAGAAAAATGAAACCGAGAAAAAAAAAGTGCCCACCTAGCTTAACGGGCATTCAAGCGCTTGGCAGCATCCAGATAGATCAAATTCTTATGATCTGTGAAAACCTGAATAGGAAATCCAAAAAATGATGCCAATGTTCAAACGCGAGTTTAATAGCTAGCAACTCCTGATTTCCAACATCATAATTCAATTCGGTTTCTGAGATTTATTTCGAAAACAAGGCAAGAAGGCACAAGGATGTACTCCATCCCTGTTCTCCTGAGACAAAACTGCTCCGACCCCCACCAATAAAGCATCAACCTCGACCAAAAAGGCTTGGTCTCATCAGGCTGCATAAGGATAGGGGCTGAACTGAACCTCTCTTTGAGATACTTTAACGCTTCAATTGCCTCAGTTGTCATTGGACCGTATTCGCACCTTTCCTGGTGAGATCGGTTAGAGGCTTAACAATTACAGAAAAATTCTTAATGAATTTCCTGTAATAATTGGCAAAACCCAAAAATCTCTGTATAGATTTCAAACCAATAGGTCTAGGCCATTCCTGCACAGCCTGATCCTTCACCGAGTCCATCTCAAAGCCCTCGCTGGAGACAATGTAGCCTAAAAAACTAATTTTCTGCACAGCGAACTCACATTTCTCCAGCTTAGCAAAGAGTGAATTATCACTCAATAACTGCAAAACTTCTCGTACACTCTGCCAATGGGACTCCAGATCTGGCGAATAAATCAAAATGTCATCCAAATACACAACCACGTTCTAACCAATCATAGGTCTCAAGATGTCATTAATAAGGTTCTGAAAAAATGCAGGTGCATTGGTAAGACCAAAGGCATCACCACATTCTCAAAATTACCTACCAGAGTGTTAAAAGCAGTTTTCCATTCATCACCCTCCCTCACTGGTAACAAATTGTATGCCCACCGGAGATCAATCTTAGAGAACCACTTGGCCCCCACTAACTGGTTAAACAAGTCAGGAATTTACGGCAATGGGTAGGAATTGCATACGGTAATCTTATTAATTTCATGAAAATCCAGACACGGACTCAAATCCCCGTCCTTTATTTTACAAAGAAAGATCCAACTGCCACAGGTGACTTAGAAGGTTTAATGTGACCAGCAGCCAGGCTAGTCTGTATGTACTCCTTCAAGGCCTTTCTTTCAGGGATAGTTAGATTAAACAAGCGACTCTAGGAAAGAATAGCTCCTGGAATAAACTCAAAGGCACAATCATAATCCCTTTGAGGAGGTAAAACTTGCGACTACTCCTCTGAAAAAACCCTCCAAAAATCTTGAATATATACAGGTAATTCCCCTTTTCCCACAGCCGCAATGCGACCATTACAACATTTAACATAGCATTTCAGACTCCAAGACTTTATCATATTAGTAAACCAGTCCAGCAAAGATTGTGCAGTTTTAACCAAGGCAATCCTAGAACGACCGGAGAGGGTAAATTATCTAATACAACCAAATACAAAATTTCTTGGTGAAGACCATTGATACTGAGGGGAAATGCAGCAACCTTGTGAGTAATACATTTCAAGGCAGTGTTATCAATTGCAATCACAGAAATAGGTAATGACAAAGGTTTGGATTTCAATTTAAGTTTTTCCAAAAACCCTTTTTCAATCACATTAAGTGTTGAACCACAAATCCACAAATACCTGAAATTCAATCAAATTTTCCTGCAAAGTAGTATTCCTTGAAAGAAATACTCTATTTTTTTTTTCCTTACTTAAACGAAGCTCACAATACTTAATCAAATGGTCAGCTTTACCACAATAAAGACACAATCCCTTGGCGAACCTCTGGTCTCTTTCCTGAGAGGACAGCGACATCGCCCCAACCTCCATCGGTTCACCGCCATCTGAGCAGATTTTCTGGGGACTAGGACCTGGCATTACAGGAGTCTTTACCTCATTCTGCCTAGATCTCAGCCTCCTATCCACACGAACAGCTAATTGCATGGGATCCTGCAGAGTCTCAGGTGCGGGAATGCAATTAGCAAATCCTTAACGTTTTCTCTCAGACCAGCAAGAAATAGACATTTCAGAGCAGGATCATTCCATCTGACTTCAGAAGCCCACCTTCTAAAGTGTGTGCAATAAATCTCAACATCATCTGATCCCTAATTCAAACGCTGAGTTCTGCCTCAGCAGATGAGATTCGATCAGGATCGTCATATAATAGACCCATAGCAGAAAAAAACTCTTTTACCGACCTCAAACATGGATCATTAGGTTGGAGAGAAAAGACCCACCCTTGTGGTTCATTGCTCAAAAGTGACATAATAAAACCAATGCGCTGTGATTCATTCCCAGAGGACCTTGGTCTCAAACAAAAATATAACAAACAAACATTTTTAATGGAAAAAAAATCTTGCTGTTTACCATAAAAAACATCCGACATTCCTACCTTGGGTTCCACAAAATGCGCTCCGGAACAGCTACTCACGTGTTGCTGGAGCTCGGCCACCTCCAGAGTCAACTCCGGCAAGCGTTGAGCCATATCCTGGATGGAAACCATACTGATCCCCGTATTAAAATTTACTCTTTTTTTTGGGTTGGACTTACTGTTATAATCTGCAAACAAGAACTAAGGAAAGAAGGGGAAAGCTTTCCCTACAGTAAGACTAAGCTGAATCCCTATGATGTAGCGGGCTGCCTGTTAGTAGCGAACAGACCCGCCTTAGTCCTAGGCTAGTCTGAACGAAGACCTATAGAATAATGGGAAGGGGACCCTAACAGAAGTAATGACTGGAACAAAAATGGGACACCTCCTGAACAGAGAAAGTTGTTGCAGAAAAGAAAAGAAAAACTGACAAATGGTACTAGAGGTCCCAAAGACCAAGCGAACTGAGAGATATGGGCACCAAAGCACCTTGCTAGCAAAACAGTCAAGCAACACTGAAGTCCAGCACAGTCAAAAAGGCGGAGCTGGAATATAAAGGCAGATGGTCACGTGACCGCAAAACACAAGATGGAAAAAACAAACAGGAGGGTTCTAACAGAACAGGCCCAGAGGAGCAGGGTACTCTTACAAGCATATCACAAACAAGGCTCAACAAAATTAAAGCCCTATCAGGTCAAGCATAGGTAAGAATCCAGAAGGTACTAAGCTATAAAGTCCAAAAAAGCCTTACGTAGAGGCAATATTGAACTAGAGTACACATCAACAGTAATAAATATAACAATAAATTTGGTGATCATACCTGAATACGCATGTACCCATAAACATAACAAGCCATTGTCCAAACAGTAGGTATGTGTATATAAATAAATCTATGAGGAGCCTTCTATTACCATCCAGGCATTATATCCTCATATGAAAATGGAAACATCTCACCCGGGGTCTTTTCATATATGTCCCCCCTATATTACAGGTGATCAGTTGATCCACGGGATGTCCTCCGCCCTCTCCTCATCCTTATCCTCCACCACCATATCACCAGGGTGACCGTGGTCCGAGATGCAACACCCACATAATTTTTTTAAAGGGTGTTTATGATGCCAGTAAAATATTTTTTTACGTAGTATGTTCATGTATACCCCCCATGGAGCATTACAAGTATAGGAGACCTGCTGCTTACAATGGGAACATTTTTTTATGAGGCCCTCCTCCACGTCTTTTCCAAGGTGCATTGGAGTGCCTCCCAATTTTTGGCAGCCCTTTCATTCACTGCATAGGCCAACACTATGGGAGACCAACTTCCTATTAATGGGAACATTTTTTTATGAGGCCTTCCCCCACGTCTTTTCCAAGGTGCATTGGAGTGCCTCCTAATTTTTGGCAGCCCTTGCATTCACTGCATAGGCCAAGACTTTGGGAGATCCACTTCCTAATAATGGGAACATTTTTTCATGATGCCCTCTACTTCTCTTCCAAGGGGCATTGGAATGCCTCCCAATTTTTGGCAGCCCTTGCATTCACTGCATAGGCCAACACTATGGGAGACCCACTTTCTAATAATGGGAACATTGTTTTCAGATGGCCCTCTGACCTCCACGTCTCTTCCAAGGGGCATTGGAGTGCCTCCAAATTTTTGGCAACCCTTGCATGCACTGCATAGGCAAACACAATGGGAGACCCACTTCCTAATAAGGGGAACATTTTTTTTCAGGGGTCCCTCCTCTACGTCTCTTCCAAGGGGCATTGGAGTAGGTCCAAATTTTTGGCAGCCCTTGCATTCACTGCATAGGCAAACAGTGTGGGAGACCCACTTCCTAATAATGGGAACATCGTTTTCAGGAGGCCGTCCTCTAAGTCTCATCAAAGGGGTATTGGGGCACGTAAAAATTTTCAAAGGGGTATTGGAGTGCGTCCAAATTTTGGGCAGACCTGCCACTCACTGCATACGCAATAACAGTATAGGAGACCCACTCTTTAGCAATGGGAACAACAAAGTGTAGCGGGCTGATGGCTCTCTAAGAATAGCGAGGGCTGACTGCTGGCCCTTTAAGAATTTTAAAGGCCGCCTGATGGCGTTATAAAAATAGGCTTTGTGACTTTCAGAGTCCCTGATTCATAAATGAAACAGGATGTGTCTGATCATGTCTCACACACCAGATAAGGTTGTAAAATGTTAAAATGACATTTCCCAGTAAATGCATTTGTCACGGTTGAAAGCAATGCAATAGTGCAAAAACGCATCAAAAACGCTATGTGTGAACATAGCCCAAAGTATGGAGGAGTATTTTTGTTTTTGGTTATTTATTTTGCTTTATATACAAGTCATTACCCTGGAAAGGATGTTCCTTAACATATTTCCCAGGAAAATCCATTTTGGTTTCTTTTTTGTATGTTTTATTGTGAGTCCGTAAAAGTGGCGTAATACCTCTGACAACGTTGTTGACAGCAGTGACCTGGGAGACAGAAATGCTTGAAGGGGGCTTCCCCATGCTGTTCCCATGTCATTTCAGCACTGTTCCCATCGATTTGGGAAATGTTTAGGCCCTCTACAGACCGCCGGGGTGAGCCGCCTGAAAAATGCTCGAGTTTCCCATAGACTTACATTGGGCTCGTTGCTCTGGTCGAGCACCCGAGCATTCCAATTTGCTCGAAACAAGCATCGAGCCCTTGAGCATTTTGATGCTCGAACATCACTATTCTCAACACCACCGAATGATAGCAGAGTAACAGTAACAGTCCAGTGTCTTTTTTTGGGAGGTCTATTCCCATGCACCTCTTCACACCTACACATGAGTATACGCTTCCTGATGTTGTCTATTTGCTCTTGTCCTCCTCTTTCTCCTCATCCTCCATCACCATATCATTCACCACCATATCTACCATATCACCTCCTCTACTTGTCTTGCAAGAGGAATTGGAGTTCCTCCATATTTTTGACAGCTTTTGCATTCACTGCATAGGTAAACACTATGGGAGACCCACTTCCTAATAATGGGAACATTGTTTTTAGGAGGCTCTCGACCCCAACGTCTCTTCCAAAGGGCATTGGAGTTCCTCCAAATTTTTGGCAGCTTTTGCATTCACTGCATAGGCGAACACTATGGGAGACCCACTTGCTAATAATGGGAACATTGTTTTTAGGATGCTCTCCGACCTCTACGTCTCTTCCAAGGAGTATTGGAGTGCCTGCAAATTTTTGTCAGCTTTTGCATGCACTGCATAGGCAAACACTATGGGAGACCCACTTCTTAATAATGGAAACATTGCTTTTAGGAGGCTCTCTGACCTCTACGTCTCTTCCAAGGGGCATTAGAGTGCCTCCAAATTTTTGGCAGCCATTGCATCTCTGCATAGGCAAACACTATGGGAGACCCAATTACTAATAATGGGAACATTGCTTTTAGGAAGCTTTACGACCTCTACGTCTCTTCCAAGGGGCATTGGAGTGTCTCCAAATTTTTGGCAGCCATTGCTTCACTGCATTGGCAAACACTATTGGATACCCACTTCCTAATAATGGGAACATTGTTTTTAGGAGACTCTCCGACCTCTATGTCTCTTCCAAGGAGTATTGGAGTGCCTCCAAATTTTTGGCAGCTTTTGCATTCACTGCATAGGCAAACACTATGGGAGACCCACTTTCTAATAATGGAAACATTGTTTTTAGGAGGCTCTCCGACCTCTACATCTCTTCCAAGTGGCATTAGAGTGCCTCCAAGTTTTTGATAGCCCTTGCAGTCACTGCATACACAGTAACAGTATAGGAGACCCACTCGTTAATAATGGGAACAACAAAGCATAGCCGGCTGATGGATCACTAACAATAGCGAGGGCTGACTGCTTGCCCTTTAAGAATAGTAAAGGCCACCTGATGGCCCTATAAAAATAAGCTTTGTGACTTTCAGAGTCCCTCCATCATAAATGAATCAGGATGTGTCTGATGATGTGTCACACACCACATGGCCAGAAAAGGTTGTAAAATGTTAAAATGACATTTCCCAGTGAATGCATTTGTCTTGGTTGAAAGCAATGCAAAAGTGCAAAAACGCATCAAAAATGCTACGTGTGAACATAGCCCAAGGTGTGGAGGAGCATTTTTGTTTTTGTATATTTATTTTGCCTTATAAACACTGTGTGCATAATTATTAGACAAGTTGTATTTTAGAGGATTATTTTTACTATTGATCAACAACTATGTTCTCAATCAACTCAAAAGACTCATAAATATCCAAGCTTAATATTTTTGGAAGTTGGAGTGGTTTTTTTTAGATTTAGCTATCTTAGGAGGATATCTGTTTGTGCAGGTAACTATTACTGTGCAGAATTATTAGGCAACTTAATAAAAACCAAATATAATCCCATCTCACTTGTTTATTTTCACCAGGTAAACCAATATCAGTGCACAAAATTTAAAAATAAACAATTCTGACATGCAAAAACAAAAAACAAAAAAATTAGTCATCAATATAGCCACCTTTCTTTATGATGACACTCAACAGTCTTCCATCCACAGATTCTGTCAGTTGCTTGATCTGTTTTCGATCCACATTGCGTGGAGCAGCCACCACAGCCTCCCAGACACTGTTCCAAGAGGTGAACTATTTTCCCTCCCTGTAGATCTCACATTTTATGATGGACCACAGGTTCTCTATGGGGTTCAGATCAGGTGAACAAGGGGGCCATGTCTTATTTTTTCTTCTTTTAGACCTTTACTGGCCAGCCACGCTGTGGAGTAGTTGGATGCATGTAATGGAGCATTGTCCTGCATGAAAATCATGTTTTTCTTGAACGATACCGACTTCTTCCTGTACCACTGCTTGAAGAAGTTGTCTTCCAGAAACTGGCAGTAAGTCTGGGAGTTGAGCTTCACTCCATCCTCAACCCGAAAAGGTCCCACAAGTTCATCTTTGATGATACCAGCCAATACCAGTACCCCACCTCCACCTTGCTGGCGTCTGAGTCGGAGTGGAGCTCTCTGCCCTTTACTGATCCAGCCTCTGGCCCATCCATCTGGCCCATCAAGAGTCCCTCTCATTTCATCGGTCCATAAAACCTTTGAAAAATAAGTCTTAAGATATTTCTTGGCCCATTGTTGACGTTTTATCCTTTGTCTCTTGTTCAAAGGTGGTCGTTTTTCAGCCTTCCTTACCTTAGCCATGTCCCTGGTTATCGTACATCTTGTTATTTTTGATACTCCAGTAACGTTGCAGTTCTGAAATATGGCAAAACTGGTGGCGAATGGCATCTTGGCAGTTTCACGCCTGATTTTCCTCAATCCATGGGCAGTTATTTTGCGACATTTTTGGCCAACATGCTTCTTGCGACCCTATTGGCTATTTGCCATGAAAAGCTTGATTGTTCGGTGATCATGCTTCAAAAGTTTGAAAATTTCAAGACTGCTGCATACCTCTGCAAGACATCTCACAATTTTGGACTTTTCAGAGCCTGTCAAATCTCTCTTCTGACCCATTTTGCCAAAGGAAAGGAAGTTGCCTAATAATTAAGCACACCTTATATAGGGTGTTGATGTCGTTAGTCAACACCCCTCCTCATTACAGAGATGCACATCACCAGATTTACTTAATTGGTAGTTGGCTCTCAAGCCTATGCAGCTTGGAGTAGGACAACATCTATAAAAAGTATCATGTGATCAAAATACTCACTTGCCTAATAATTCTGCACACAGTGTATAAGTCATTACCCTGGAAAGGATGTTACTTAACATATTTCCAGGAAAATCCATTTTGGTTTCGTTTTTACATGTTTTATTGTGAGTCCGTAAAAGTTGCTTAATACGTCTGACAACGTTGTTGACAGCAGTGACCTGGGAGTCAGAAATGCTTCCAGGGCTCTTCCCCATGCTGTTCCCATGTCACTTGAGCACTGTTCCCATCGATTTCTCTGCAGACCGCCAGGGGGAGCCGCCTGAAAAATGCTCGAGTTTCCCATAAACTTACATTTGGTTTGCTGCTCAGGTCGAGCACCCGAGCATTCCAATTTGCTCAACCCGAGCATCGAGCATCCGAGCGTTTTAGTGCTCGCCCATCACTAGTGCTGAGTGCTGACACTTTTACTGCCATCATCATTGCTCCAAATGAGTATGTTCTGATAGCAATGCAGACGAAGGCAACCAAATAGATTGGAGAAAAGAAAGGATATGGAGGCCACTTACTTTTTTTACCGAAATTAAGACAAATTCCTTAATAAAATGGTTTGCAAAGTTTCATAACTTTCTATACTGCACACAATTATGAGTTAAAATAAAAGTTTTGTTACTCTAATGGTGAGGAAATGTGATGCATAAATTGTAAATATTTATGCAAATACATACATATTGATGTCATGTGACATTACAATGGTGGTGCCTCAGTATAATTTGTAAGAATAAATACAGTCAATTCTAAGAAACATCAACCTAATATTTTGTAGTGCCGCATTTTGCCAAGTTCATTGCAAAGCAATATACTCATATTCGAGCAGAGAGCAAGAGTAAAACATTAGAAGGGTTTGGGTTCAAAGAGAACTTGGCCAACTTCTCTGTCAGCTACAGGCTCTATGGTAAGGACGGGCTGCAACTTAATAGGGAGAGTGCAGCTGTGCTTGGGGAAAAATGGTGAGATGGAGGGAAGAGCTTTAAAACTAGGATCTGGGGGGAGGGTAGTTGTGCAAATGAGAGGATAGAATAGACAGAGCGAGTGAAACAGTAGGGGTTAATGAGGAGAGGAGGGCTGGGACATGCAAGGAAAGTAGGGAGGTGAGTAGGAGTAACAAATCTGCTAAAAGTATTAAACGTCTGCTGGCAAATGCAAGAAGTCTTGCTAACAAAATGAATGAACTGGAGACTATTATGTCAGTCACAGAATATGATGTGGTGGGCATTTCAGAAATCTGGCTGGATGAAAGCCATGACTGGGTGACAAACGTAGAGGGTTACACTACATTTAGAAAGGACAGGAAAAAGAAAACAGGTGGTGGAGTGTGTATTTTCGTAAAATCCAACTTAAAACTTGTGCTCAGTGACAACATTGGGGGGGAGCTGCAACAGTGTAGAGTCAGTATGAGTAAATGTACATGGGGATGGCAATAAAAGAAAGCTGCTAATTGGAATTTGCTACAAGCTGCCTAATATAGCTTAACAGGTAGAGGATAAAATGCTGCAACAAATTAAAAAGGAAGCAAATTGTATTAAGGTCCTTATTATGGGGGATTTTAGCTATCTAGACATTCAATGAGACATAGAATCTGCTAAAAGCTATAAGTTCTTATCCACAATTCAAGACAATTAAATCTCTCAGATGGTAGACGAACCAACTAGAGGAGATAATCTGCTGGATCGGGTTCTGTCAAATAGACCTGATACAATTTCAGATCTACAGGTTTGGGAGCATTTGGGATGCAGTGACCATAATATAGTAAGTTTCAATGTAATTTTCAATCAAACAATCAAAAGGGAAAATCCAAAAACCAGGAACTTTAGGAAAGCAGATTTCAACAAATTAAGGGAAGAGCTTAATTGGATAGCCTGGGACCATGTCATGGTAACTGGGAATACCGAACATAAATGGGGCAATGTTAAGGAAATCCTGCAGAAAATTTATACCCTCTGTTAATAAAATGTCCAGGAATAAAAATAAATCATTATGGATAAATAAGACACTGCAATAAGACAAAAACAAAGGGCATTCAAAATCTTGAAGGCTAAAAGTACAGAAATAGCATTTCAAGCATTTCTGCAGAGTATAAATATCTAAATGAGAAATGTAAAAAAGCAAAGTTAGCTACAGAGAAACAAATCGCCAGCGACATTAAACTAAATCTTCAAAATTTTTATAAGTACATCAATGCCAAAGAGAAAAAAACAGATGGTATCGGCCCCTTAAAAGACGATAATAACAAGATGATTATAGAGGACAAATAAAAAACTGAGATATTCAACATATACTTTTCATCCATGTTCACCAATGAACCATTTGTTCCAGGGATCTTTTAACAAGGCAAAAATCAAAGTGCACCACCTAATATAACTAGTTTAACACAAAAAGAAGTACACTTGCGTCTGAGCAAGGTAAACATTGACAAATCCCCCAGCCCAGATGGCATTCATCCACAGATACTGAGGGAATTGAGATCTGTAATTGACAGATCTCAGGTTCTTAGACTCTCTTATAACAGTCGTGGTGCCACAGGATTGAAGGATGGCTGATGTGGTACCAATATTTAAGAGAGGTAAGAAGGTGGATCCAGGTAACTACCGTCTGATAAATCTGACATCAGTAGTGTGCAAAATTTTTGAGGGCATCATAAGAGATGACCTGCCGAGTTATATCGCAGAGAATAATGTAATAAATGATAACCAGCACAGATTCATGAAAGTTAGGTCATGTCTAACCAACATGTTGGGTTTCTATGAGGAGGTAAGTTCAAATTTGGATGTTGGTTAAGTGGCTGATGTCATTTATCTGGACTTTGCAAAGGCATTTGATGCTGTACCACATAAAAGCCTTATACTGAAGCTACAGAAGCAAGGTCTTAGGGGAACTATATGCAGATGGGTAAGGAATTGGCTAAATGAAAGGAAACAAAGAGTCATCATAAATGGTACATTCTCTAACTGGGATGTAGTCAGCAGTGAGGTATTGCAGGAACTGTGCTAGAACCGATTCTTTTTAACCTCTTTATTATTGACCTTGTGGATGGGATTGAGAGTAAAGTGTCAGTCACGACTCTTGTCGGGTATCCTTCCCTGTCCCTAATGCTAGGGGAGGCCTAGCTGGCCCTGTTCCCTGGATTACTTCTGAAGGTGAAAATGCCGGGGCAACATACCTTGTCTGAACTCCTCAATTTTCGATTAGTCTGTTACCTCCCCCCACCCAGGGAAGAGGGGAGTAGTAGTGTATTGCAATACAACAACCAGACTAACTAGGTAATACAAAAAGGGATAAAGGAAAATACCTATCATACAAATATATGCACACAAACAACATAGGATAACACCAGGGAGTGGAGGATGGGAAAAACCAAAGTAGGGGAAGAAAAGGATTAACACACAACCAAAACCACGCAACAGTCTTAGCTAACTCCAACAAATGCCTTCTCAAACAACCAAACTCCTAACCATGCAGCATGAAGCTAGCTCTGGCAATGACTGCTAGTCAGAGTCCAGTATATATAGGTGCAGGGAGTGGCTAACAGTGAACAACTACGAGCATTAAGGCAGGTAAGCTTCCAGAAGTTCATAGTGAGACAGATTAACCTTTGCACTGCTAAAAGAAACTTGCAATGATGTTTTTTTTCCTTGTGCAATTAATGAGCTCCAGACAAAGACAACAAGGCACATTTTAGCATAGAACTCTGTTGTGTACTGCTTCTATTGTACTCCATGCATGAGTACACCTTTAAAAATCGAATTTTGCCTGTTACAAACGAGATACAGCATGCCATATCTCAGTTTGTTATTTTGTGGCGTTGAAATTCAGCTGTATGCAGAGCTCATGCAAAGTAAAAAAATCTATTTTTTTCTGTTACAAACGTGATACAGCAGGCCAGATCTCAGTTTGAAATTTTTGGAAGCATATATTCTATGTTATACAGGTCTTATACACAGTGGAAAAAAATAATTTCTTCTGTTACTAACGTGAAAAAGTAGGCCAGATCTCAGTTTGAAATTTCTTGGAGCATATATTCTGTTATACAGGCCTCATACACAGTAAAACAAATAGTTTATTATTTTACTAACGTGATAAAGTAGGACAGATCTCAGTTTGAACTTTTTTGGAGCATATATTCTATTCCATACATGCCTCATCCACAGTAAAAAAATTTTTTTTTTTTGTTACTAATAGCATGCTCCAACAACACTATCTGAGCAATATGAGTGGGAAAAAGCAAGGTCATGGTGGAAGGGGGAATAGGCTTGGTGTTCAAGGTATCCATGGGGTCAGTGGTAATGTTAGTGAAACACTAGTGAACCAACACCATCACGTCCTATCAAAAGACAACTGACAACTTCTGTTACTGGACGGGCTACTCTACTGTCTTTGTTTGGCAGCCCCACAGCAGTACGCCTTGTGGATGAGGGCCAGAAAGAGCATGTGCTGCAGTGGATGGCAAGTGCTGCATCAAGTGGCCTCTCCTCCTCTTCCTCCACCTTAACATCACACATAGTACAGTTGACAGAGGTGCCACCCCAATTACCCTTGCTTCCCCCTGCACAACTCCCCAACCACCCAACTGAATATAGGGAACCACAGGTGTGTGAGTCTGCAGAGCTGTTCACAATGATTCACAGACTCAAGAGGGGGAAAGCTTCTGCACCGATGCCCAAAATGTTTCTAGGATAGATTCGGGGCAGGAAGAAGTAGGGCCTGAGCAGCATTCTGACCCTCGCCACCAAACATTAACCCCCCGGTGGAGGTGATCCTGATGAGACTCAGATACCTGAGGCTCACGCGGACCGTACTGTGCTGTAAGGGCAGGAAGAAAGAAGGGTTACTCTCAGGGAGAGGAATGAAATAATGGAGAGAATGATGATGAGGTTGTAGATCCAACTTGGTGTGAACCCAGAGGCATGCAGCTGAGCAGGACATCTGAGGAGGTGGAGGAGGAGGAAGATGAGGAGGTCACGTTTTGGCCTACGGTGCAGACACGGAGTGATGCAACCATGATGAGCACTGCATCCTTAGCCACAACTGTGACTGTGGCCTGCAGCGGTCGTGGGTCTGCAGCTCGCAAGGGCGGCAAGGGTTGCCTAGCGTGGACATTTTTGACACTACAAAGGATGAGCCAACTCACGTTTTCTGCCTACTTTGCAAAAAAAAACTTAGTAGAGGGAAAAAGTGCAATAATTTTACTACTACATGCATGTACCTTCACACTGGTAATCTCACTGCGATAAAATGCAGATCAGCGGAGCTCAACAACCATCAGCTGCCACATCAAACGCATCTGATTCTTCCTCCTCCTCTGTTACCGTGCCAAGTGTTGTCATGCAGGTTTCCGACCACAGAACCTCTGGTTATTTACCCGCTTCAGTCAGGCTGAGTGAGAGCCGTCAGACATACCTGCTGTTTTTGACCGATCTCAGAGAAAGGGCACACCACATCTTTCTCAATCCACTGTAACATCTCTGCCTGCACCTCAGTCACGATTTAGCAGTTTGTCCGGTTCACTGTACTCCACCCTCTCTCCGCACTTCTGCCAGCCCTCGGTCCCACAGTAATAGTCAAGAAAAAGATTGTTGCCTCCTACATGTGACAAAGCTAAGAGGTTGAACTCTACCATCAACAATCTGTTGGACATGAAAATGCTGCCTTTCTGTCTGATAGATACAGACGGTTTCCGAAAGCTGATGGCCGTTGCAGTCCCCCAGTACCAGTTGCCCAGTCACCATTACTTCTCTAAGAAAGCTGTGCCTGCGCTACACCAGCATGTCACAGACAACATTGCCCATTCTTTGACTAAATCTATGTCTGCCAGAGTGCATTTCACCACAGACACCTAGACAAGTAAGCATGGCCAGGGGCGTTACATATCGCTGACTAGTCACTGGGTGATTCTGGTGGCTGTGGGGGCAGGTGGGAAAGGGGCTGTTCCACTAGGGAATCCCCAAGGCTTGCAGGACAAACCTCTGCATTTCACATTTTCTCCACTGCTTCTGCATCCTCCACCTTCTCTAGGGCCTCCAACTGCACCCTCAGCCTCTGCCTTATTGAGACATGCTTTCCAACACTGCAGAGCGAATCCCCACCACCTCCGTACTGCACAGCCAGGGCTCGCTGCAATCAGGCAGTTTTAAAATTAATATGCCTTGGAGATCGCAGTCACACAGCTGAAGAGTTGTGGACAGCTATCCAGTTTGAGCAATGGCTGTCTCTGCTGAACCTGGAGCCAGGGAAGGCCGTGTGCGATAACGTTGCGAACCTGGTGGCGGCCATACACTGAGGCAAGCTCACACATGTGCTTTGCATGGCTCACGTCCTCAAATTGGTGGTACAGCTATTTCTCCGACACTTTTCTCGCCTGGATGCGCTGCTGCAGAAAGCACGGAAGATGTGTGCTCACTTTCACCGTTTGCACCCCTCAGGTCATCGACTTGCATCGATATTGAGGTCTTTGTCCATGGCAGTTAACCGGTTGATTTGTGATGTGGTGACATCATGGAATTCCACATTTTGCAGTGACTGTGGCAGTTGCAATGATCCCTGAAGCAGTATGTCATGTCGTATAGCCTGGGCAGTATGGACGTTGGACATATCCCTTTTACGGAGCGGGCACAGATTAAGGACCTCTGCATCCTTCTGCACAGTTTCGAAATGACTACTAAGATGCTTAGCGCTGACGATGCCTTCATCAGCATCACTATTCCAGTCATCTTCATGCTGGAGCAGACTTTGAATAGCAGACAGGAGGAAGTGGTGGTCCCAGAGGAAGAGGACGAAGCAGAGGAGGATGCGGAATGGATAAGAATGTCTCAAAGTTTCAGACTGTTGTCACACAGGTGGGTGCTAAGGGAGTGTAGATTACAGGGATTGAGGGAGCTGGTGATACCAGACAAACTGTTAGTCAAGTAGCCGAGGAACTAATGGAAGAGGAAGAGGTGATGGGCGAGCAACAGTCAGGAGATTAAGAGGATAATCATCAACACTCTGTTGGCGGGAGGGGACAGAGGAAACAAGCATCAGTTACTGAGCCACCAACACAGCATGGCCTTGAACCTCATGGAAGAACTCAACATATGAGTGCCTTCTTGCTGCACTATCTGCAACATGATCCCCATATAGTTAGGATTCGAAATAGTGCTGACTACTGGGTTGCCACTCTGTTAGATCCACATTATAAGAGTACATTTTGCCAGATGCTTCCCGCATTGGAAAGGGATCCGCAAATGCTGGAGTATCAAAACACGTTTTTACACAACCTTAAAACGCACCTGTCAGCAGGATTGTGCTTAGTAAATCACATACTCCGCGTGCAGAATTATTAGGCAAATGCGCATTTTAATCACTTTGATACTTTTTATACATGTTGTCCTACTCCAAGCTGCATAGGCTTGAGAGCCAACTACCAATTAAGTAAATCTGGTGATGTGCATCTCTGTAATGAGGAGGGGTGTTGACTAATGACATCAACACCCTATATAAGGTGTGCTTAATTATTATGCAACTTCCTTTCCTTTGGCAAAATGGGTCAGAAGAGAGATTTGACGGGCTCTGAAAAGTCCAAAATTGTGAGATGTCTTGCAGAGGGATGCAGCAGTCTTGAAATTTCCAAACTTTTGAAGCGTGATCACCGAACAATCAAGCGTTTCATGGCAAATAGCCAACAAGGTCACAAGAAGCGTGGTGGCCAAAAAAGGCGCAAAATAACTGTCCATGAATTGAGGAAAATAAAGCGTGAAGCTGCCAAGATGCCATTCGCCACCAGTTTTGCCATATTTCAGAGCTGCAACGTTACTGGAGTATCAAAAAGCACAAGGTGTGAGATACTCAGGGATAAAATGTCAAGAATGGGTCAAGAAATATCTTAAGACTGATTTTTCAAAGGTTTTATGGACTGATGAATTGAGTGTGACTCTTGATGGGCCACATGGATGGGCCAGAGGCTGGATCTATAAAGGGCAGAGATCTCCACTCCGACTCAGACGCCAGCAAGGTGGAGGTGGGGTACTGGTATGGGCTGTTATCATCAAAGATGATCTTGTGGGACCTTTTCGGGTGGAGGGTGGAGTGAAGCTCAACTCCCAGACCTACTGCCAGTTTCTGGAAGACAACTTCTTCAAGCAGTGGTACAGGAAGAAGTCGGTATCGTTCAAGAAAAACATGATTTTCATGCAGCACAATGCTCCATCACATCCATCCAACTACTCCACAGTGTGGCTGGCCAGTAAAGGTCTAAAAGAAGAAAAAATAATGACATGGCCCCCTTGTTCACCTGATCTGAACCC
Organism: Phyllobates terribilis; assembly: GCF_046119375.1. NCBI lineage: Eukaryota > Metazoa > Chordata > Amphibia > Anura > Dendrobatidae > Phyllobates > Phyllobates terribilis. The sequence goes on from NW_027362762.1 coordinate 712,166,739, forward strand.
CATAGAGAACCTGTGGTTCATCATAAAATGTGAGATCTACAGGGAGGGAAAACAGTTCACCTCGGAACAGTGTCTGGGAGGCTGTGGTGGCTGCTGCACACAATGTTGATCGAAAACAGATCAAGCAACTGATAGAATCTATGGATGGAAGGCTGTTGAGTGTCATCATAAAGAAAGGTGGCTTTATTGATCACTAATTTTTGGGGTTTTTGTTTTTGCATGTCAGAAATGTTTATTTCTAAATTTTGTGCACTGATATTGGTTTACCTGGTGAAAATAAACAAGTGAGATGGAATTATATTTGGTTTTTATTAAGTTGCCTAATAATTCTGCACAGTAATAGTTACCTGCACAAACAGATATCCTCCTAAGATAGCCAAATCTAAAAAAAAAACAGTCCAACTAACAAAAATATTAAGCTTGGATATTTATGAGTCTTTTCAGTTGATTGAGAACATAGTGGGTAATCAATAATAAAAATAATCCTCTAAAATTCAACTTGCCTAATAATTCTGCACACAGTGTACAATGTCAGGTAGGCACAATTACACTGAGTAAAACGATACCTTTGTTGATGAAACTGCTAGAGGAAAAATAAATTTGTCTGCAGTAATATGGCCCCCGCCGCCCGCACTTGGGCAGTAGCATTTCTTTATTGCCGAGAGATGCTACTGCTCATGTGCAGAGCCATATTGCTGCAGGCAAATTATTTTTCCTCCAGCAAAATTTCAGCCTAAGGATGCTACTGCGCATGTGCAGGCAGCGGGGCCATTTTGCTCCATGTAAATTTCACTTTGGCACAGAAATTTCACAGGCAGAATTGTCCCTACCTCCTGAAAACCTGTCCAGGAGGGCAACCTTGGGTTCAAGCTGGATCGGCCTACCCGCAGAGACCCCAACATTAGGGACCTGCTGTTGCTGCTGCTGAATCTCATAGCGGAGGTCAGTCACTTCCAGAGACAGCCTGCGCAGCTGATCTGCCAGCTCTGCAACATGAATCCATGAACCAAGGGAGAAAGAAAAAATAAATAAATCCCTCCCCCAAAAAAACACACACAAATAAAACCATGTGTCAGGTTTTTTTTTCTATTTATGCACAGCCGGTGATAATGTCACGCAAGGTGTGAGAAAGACTAAGTGCAACACGAAGGGAAGAGGGGAAGGAATCCCAAACACTAGGGAAAGGGGGGTGGAAACCCCTAGGCAAATCTAATATCACCCTGCCTACTCTACTGTCCCTACATAGGTACCACACCTATCGCCGAGCAGGACCCTAAGCCCTGGATGTCCCTAGAGCTTGGCCCTAGAAAGAGAAGGGGAGGGGTGAGTACTGGTCAGGCACCACTACAAACTAAAGACAACAAGTTAGACAAACAAAGGGGACAAACTTAACTTGAGCAGACACCAGAGGAGTAACACCAACTTTCCTCTAAGGGCACCAGAGAAGAATCTAGCTGACTGCTAGTGGTCCAAGCCTGCACAAAGATACATAGAAGCATCACCAGCGATTCCCTGGAGAAAACTGCATGTTTTTAACTCCCAGGCAAGGGTGTGTCAATCAGCATCAGGAGGGAGGTTGCCCCTGGGTCCTAAAGGAATAAGGATTAAGAAGGCGTCTGTAATGCCATGCGCAGTGACCTTCTACAGCCAGATCAAGAGTGACTGTCTATTACACCTGACACAACCGTGACATGATTTCCCTGCACTGCTGCTCTTCTTTCTGTAGACTACAGGTTGCTTTATGCCTGTGGTCTACTGAATGACAAGGTGATGCAGGGACAGAAATGCTGCTGCACTCACAGGATATCAGAGTCCCCATTGCACCACCCCAGGATTCTGATGTGCGCAGGCGCTTTGCAGTTGGACTTATCAGGACCTTAGATTAGGTAAGTATTTGATGTTTTCTATTTTAATCAAAATGTGTGGTGTTACTATGGGAGCATCATAAAGTATGGGGGCCCTCGAACTACTGTGGGGGACTTCATACAATGTGGGGCCTCCATATAGTGTGGGGGCTATTATACAGTGTGGGAGCTAATGTGAGGGCCATTATAAAGTTTCAGGCCTACTGTGCAGGCCTTTATATAGTGTGGAATCTAATGTCTGGGCCATTATACAGTTTGAGGGCTACTGTGATAGGCCCTCATACACTGTGAACACCCCCATACATTGTGGGGACTACTGTGGGGGCCATTATACTGTGTGGCTCCATTATACATTCTGGGGACTATTATACACAGCGGGGGTCAATATACAGTCTTTTTGCCATCATACAGTTTGTGGACTACTATGGGGTTTATTAAACTGTGTGTAGGGGAGCCATGAGGATTTCATACTGTTTATAGAGAGCTGTGGAGACATCATACTGTATGTACAGGAGCTATGGGTCCATAATACTGTGCATAGGGGAGCAGTTGGCCCATAATACTATATATAGGGAATTCATGGGCCCCTTATACTCTGCATAGGGGAGCTGTAGGCCCACAATACTGTGTATAGGGGAGCTGTAGGGGCATTACACTGTGTATAGGGGAGCTGTGGGCCCATTGTACTGTGTATAGGGGATCTGTGGACCGATCATACTGTGCATAGGGGAGCTGTACATGTGTGAGACTCAACGGACATTATTAAATGTTAGATATGCACTTAAGAAGCATTATTGGGGCACTCAGACTATTATTACTGTCACAGGTGTACATGTGGAATTATTACTTTCTAGGGGCAAAATTTGGACACTGCTTTCTAGGGCACTTGCACGGGGCCTTAATATATTCCAGGGGGCAATTTTACCATCTAGAGGGCACAAATGAGGCATTTTACTTTGTAAGGAGGGCAATGATGGGCTTTATTATGTGGAGTGGTAAGAGGAGCACTGTTTTTGTGCCAAGCAGCAGGTGCAGTTGTTTCTCCCATCCTGAGCTAAACCTCTAACTATGCCTCTGACTATGCCATTAAGTAATGTGAGCCTTCTATAGCTGATGCAAACTTCCACAATGTGAAAATGGTGGTGGGTATTTTTTTTGGCCATTGGCACAAAACTAATTGAAAATAGTTTGAATTAGCTAAGAATTGCAAATTTCATACAATTCAACACAAATTCAATTTGCATTGAATTGTTTAACTCATCTCTAATCCTAAGTTTACACATGTTTCCAATTGTGCAAATAAATACACTTAATGAATTTACTCCATTTAAAATGTAATGAATATATCACTCTCTTAGGTTAAGTTCCCATGATGAGTTTTTGAAGAGTTTTTGACGGTGCATATTGTTGATTTGCAAAAATGCAATATCTTACAATTCCAGCAAAGTGAATGGCATTTATGGAAATTTCATGTCCAATGTGCTTTTTTTGCTTTACACAGCAAAAACTGACTTGTGATATGTGATTAAAATCCGCAACATGTAAATTTCTCTTGCAAGTATGCTGAGTTTTAGGATTCGCTCACACTAGCGTATAAATCAGACGAGTGCAATGTGAGAAAAAAATTAAATTTCACGTCGTGGGAAGCGCTGGACTTCTTCAGACCTGCGTGTGAATTTTGCTTTCTAATAAATTGGTGGACGAGGGAAAGAGTAGGGGAATGTTTTTTAAAATAAAGTATTTTTTGTGTATGTGTTTGTTTTATTTTTACTTACTGGGTTAGTAATGCGGATGTCTGATAGACACCTCTCCATTACTAACTGGAGGGCTTGATGTCAGCTGTGCTTTTGGACAATTCACAGCTGATATCAACCCCAACTACCCCATTACCCCGATTGCAAATGTACCAGGGCAATTGGGAAGCGCTAAAGAACAGCGCCAGAATTTGAGCATTTCATGTTATGCTCCACTCTGGGGTGGCTGCAGACTTGTATTTTTAAGCTGGAAAGGTCACACGACCATCAGCTGATTGGTGACATCAGCGATCGGCTGATGGTCACGTGATCATTGGAACTTTCGCAAGAATGTTCCCAGGGTGGTAAGTTCACCGGGGCTCATTAGCTGATGAACCCTAGTGACCTCCTGCAGCATGTATACTGATAAGGGTGATTTTACACCCCTGTCAGTATACAGTGTTGTATTCTACAGCTGTGACATCAGTGATTGCTGATGTCACAGCTGTAGAAGTGACCCAGATCGTCGTGGGACACTCAGCGGTACTTGGACTGCTTCATTGACGGCGGAAAGGTGAGGAATATTGTTGTTTGTGTTTTTTACGTTTTTTTCAGGAGATCGAGTGCTTCGCGGAGGTGTACAATAAAAAAAATTAAAAAACATGTGTTTTTTATTTCATTAACCCCTTTCTGGCCAGGGCGTACTAATACGTATCTGTGCCCTGGGCCTTATGGGCCAGATACGTATTAGTACGCCTTGGCGATTTCGCCCGCACACAAGCGGTGAGGGCGAAATTGCCGCCGGGTGTCAGCTGATTCTCACAGCTGACACCCGTTGCTATGTGCAGGTAGCGGTCCCGCACCGCTCCCTGCACATTAACCTCCGAAATGCTGCGATCGAAATAGATCGCAACATTCCGGTGGCAAGAGGAGGTAAGCACTGTACTTACCTTCTCTACCGGCGTCCCGCGGCATCAAAGTCTGGTCCAGGATGTTGCCTTGGTGACCCTATGTCATCATGACAACATCTGGGTCAACAGGAGGCAGGAAGTTGCTTTGGCCATGCGCAGTGCGCGACCAAAGTAACTTCTCCCTGTGCAGTGCTGACAGGCTCCATAGCACAGGCAGGCTGCAAAAAGTGAAAGTCCTATAGTGGGCCATAGTGTAAAAGTAATAAAAATGTCAGAAAGTGAAAAAAATAAATTTAAAATATTTTTAAAAAATTTAAAAAATGATCAAAAATATATATAAATAAATAATCTTATGAAAAAAAAATAAACCAATAAAAGTACACCTATTTGGTATCACCGTGTCTGGAACGACCTGACCTATAAAACTGTCCTGCTAGTTAACCCCTTTAGTGAACACAGTAAAAAAAACAAACCAAAAAAACCATAAAACCATGTTTTATCATCATACTGCCAAACAAAAAATGGAATAACACGCGATCAAAAAGACAAATATAAATAAAAAGAGTACCACTGAAAACGTCATCTTGTCCCACAAAAAATAAGCCACCATACAGCTCCAAAAAGTTATAGCTCTCAGAATAAAGGGATACAAAACAATTCTTTTTTCTATAAAATTGTTTTTATTGTGTAAAAGCGCCAAAATATAAAAAAAACAATATAAATGCGGTACCGCTGTAAACGTACTCACCCGAAGAATAAAGCTGGCTTATCAATTTTACCACACGCAGAACGGAATAGAAAAAAAACAAAAAAACAATTCCTGAATTGTTGGTTTTTGTTTATTCTGCCTCCCAAAAATAAGAATAGAAAGCGATCAAAAAATGTCATGTGCCTGTAAATGGCACCAATAAAAACGTCAACTTGTCCCGCAAGAAACAAGCCATCACATGACTCTGTCAGCCAAAATATGGAAAAATTATAGCTCTCAAAATATGGCGATGCAAAAACTATTCTTTGCAAAAAAAAGGGTTTTTTAGTGTGTGACAGCTGTCAATCATAAAAACCCAATATGAATCTGGCATCGCTGTAATTGCACCGACCCGAAGAATAAAGACGTCTAATCATGTATACAGCATGAGGAACAGCGTAAAAAATAAAATTTAGGCTTAGGGTTGTGCTAGGGTTAGGGTTAGGGTTGTGCTAGGGTTAGGGTTAGGGTACGGTTAGGGTTAGGCTAGAGTTAGGGTTAGCTAGGGTTAGAGTTGGACAAGGGTTGTGCTAGGGTTAGGGTTGTGTTAGGGTTAGGGTTGTGCTAGGGTTAGGGTTGTGCTAGGGTTAGGGTTATGCTAGGGTTAGGGTTGTTCTGGGGTTAGGGTTGGGCTAGGGTTAGGGTTGGGCTAGGGTTGTGCTATGATTAGGGTTTTGAAAGGGTTAGGGTTAGGCTAGGTTTAGGCTAAGGTTAGAGATGGGCAAGGGTTGGGCTAGGGTTAGGGTTAGGCTAAGGTTAGGGTTAGAGTTGGGCTAGGATTAGGGTTGGGCTAAGGTTAGGGTTGGAGTTGGGATTTTTTCAGAAGTAAAGAAATAAAAATGATGACGATATGGCGACTAATGTTGAGCGCAAGTGCTCGCTACTTGAGTTTGCATCGGGTGCTCGGGTAAGCACCGAGTATAGCGGGTGCTCGAGCGACATGCTCAAGTCTCTGCCCCTAATGTTTTGCAGCTGTTATACAGCCAAAAAAACCTTGCGGAGATTGCCTGCCATGCAGGAGCGATCCCCACATGTTTTCTTTTGGGTGTCTAATAAACATGAAACATGCGGGGCGGGGACTTGAACATGTCACTTGAGCACCCGCAATACTTGGTGCATACCCGAGTACCCGATGCAAACTCAAATAGCGAGCAATTGCACTCAAGACTAATGACAACTTATTCAATATGATGACCTAATGTTATCAAATTTTGTGTCGTACCACTGGGTTCAAAATGTTCACTATACCCCTTGATAAAATCCTGGAGGGGTGTAGTTTCCAAAATGGAGTCACTGGGGGGAAGGGTTTCAATATTTAGGCACATCAGGGACTCTCCAAACGCAACATGGCGTCCGCTAATTATTCAATCAAATTTTACATTCAAAAAGTCAAACGGTGCTCCTTCCCTTCCGAACCCAGCCGTGCGCCCAAACAGTGGTTTTCCCCCACATATGGGGTATCGGCATACTCAGTAGAAATTTTACAACAAATTGCATGGTGCAATTTCTCCTGTTACCCTTATTAAAATGCAAAATTGGGGGCTGAAAAACATTTTTGTTGAAAAAATGTGAAAATTTTATTTTTACGGCTCAATGTTATAAACTTCTGTGTAGCACCTGGGGGTTCAGGGTGCTCACCACACATCTAGATAAGTTCCCTGGTGGGTCTAGTTTCCAAAATGGTGTCACTTGCAGGGAGTTTCCACTGTTTAGGCACATCAGGGGCTCCCCAAACGCAACATGGTGTCCGCTAATTATTTAAGCAAATTTAACATTCAAAAAGTCAAATGGCACTCCTTCCCTTCCAAACCCTGCCGTGCACCCAAACAGTGTTTTTTCCTCACATATGGGGTATCAGCGTGCTCAGGGGAAATTGCACAACAAATTTTGGGGTCTATTTTTTCCTGTTACCTCTGTGAAAATAAAAAAATTTGGGTCTAAAGTAAGATTTTTGTGAAAAAAATTAAATGTTCATTTTTTTCTTCCACATTCCAAAAATTCCTGTGAAGCACCTGAAGGGTTAATAAACTTCTTGAATGTTGTTTTGAGCACCTTGAGGGATGCAGTTTCTAGAATGGTGTCACTTTTGGGTATTTTCTGTCATAAAGGAACCTCAAAGGCAAGTCAAATGTGATGTGGTCTCTAAAAAAATGGTTTTGTAAATTTTGTTGTAAAAATGAGAAATTGCTGGTCAACTTTTAACCCTTATTGCTTCCTACTAAAAAAAAATTTTAGTTACAAAATTGTGCTGATGTAATGTAGACATGTGGGAAATGTTATTTATTAACTATTTTGTGTAATATATCTCTCTGATTTAAAGACATAAAAATTCATTTTTTGAAAATTGCGAAATTTTCAAAATTTTTGCCAAATATCCAATTTTTTCACGAATGGATCCGCCATTTCTGGGACTGCTGAGGGGTGATATTAATAGCCACGGAGGGACTAGTATCCATGGCCCCTTCCATGGCTATTAACATCAGGCCGCAGCTATCTAGTTTAGCCTTTGCTGGTTAGAATTTATAGGGGGACCCCACGTCAATTTTTTTGGGGTCCACCTGTAATCTAGCCAGTAAAAGCTAAACAAACAGCTGTGGGCTGATATTAATAGCCAGGAAACATTGTTGGCTAATGGCCCCTTCACCGGCTACTAATATCAGCCCCCATACCATTTTTTTTAAATTTTAGGCTCTGTGCCCATGATCTGGATGTAGCAGCGCTTTGGACTCGAATTTTTGCTGCGTACAAAATGTTGCATTCTATTGAACACAGGTAAATCCACATGTGTTCACTGAACATGCGGATTTACCGCATTCAATACTTTATAGTGGTCAAATTTCTGTTGCGCAGACTACCGACTCCGCAAGAGAATTTGACATGCTGCGGTCCTGAAAGACACGCCGCATGTCAGTGTCCACGGGTGATTCACAGCCTCTGATACATGCATAGTGGACATGGGATTTCTACAGATCCCATCCACTATGCTGTAATTTCTGGACCCTGCTGGTCTGACGCTGTATAAACACGCAGCGTCAAACCTGCAGCGGTTTCTGACTGAGGCCATGTACTGAAACTCACCCGCAGCATATCAATTTCTGTACCAGACACGCTAGTCTCCGCTGTAGATTTTGACAGATTGAAGTGTCATTATATGCAGTGAATTCAAATGTACCGACAACAAAAGTGCGGGATAAGAATACCGCGTTTTGAGCGCAACATAAATACGTTGTGTCCAAATCGCTGCTGAGTACTGATCGGGGGGACATAAAGGCTAAAGAACCAGCTGTGAGACGTTAATTATGGCAAGGGAAAATGTTTGCCTAATGGTACCTTCCCAGGCTAAAATTAGCAGCTCACAGCATTCGCATAAATTACATGAATAAAAATGCTAATGAAGATTGGGTGAATTAGCTGACACCTAACTCTTTTGTTTGGTGATGACAAGGTGTCAATCAGACCTTTTCATGACCAAACTTAAAGTAAAGTAAAGAGTTAAATAAACACACAGACACAGTGTAAACACTTTATTTGAAATACAACAGACCCAATCTTTAATCATTTAAATGAACCAATATACTCACCCCAGTTCTTAATCCAAGGGTTTAAGCAATGTCCCACCAAATAACTTTATTTAGCTCCAAATAGCATTCATTGATGTACAAAAACGCTTAAAACAATGCATGTAAAAACGCATCAAAAACGCATGTAAATCCGCACGCGTTTTTTATGCCAGGGAGAGGCAAAAACGCTCAGGAAATTTCTGCTTTAAATCCGCATCATGTGCACATAGCCTACTTCTGCAGGATATCTACAGTATCTATCTATGTTTCTATCTATCTAAATAATATCTATCTATTTATTATCTATCTATTTCAGGTGCTTCTTACAAATTTAGAATATCATCAAAACGTTAATTTATTTCAGTTCTTCAATACAAAAAATGAAACTGACATATTATATAGAGTCATTTCAAACAGAGTGATCTATTTAAAGTGTTTATTTCTGTTAATGTTGATGATTATGGCTTTCAGCCATTGAAAACACAAAAGTCATTATCTCAGTAAATTAGAATACTTTAGAACACCAGCTTGAAAAATGATTTTAAAATCCGAAATGTTGGTCTACTGAAATGTATGTCCAGTAAATGCACTCCATACTTGGTTTGGGCTCCTTTTGCATCAATTACTGCAACAATGCCGCATGCAATAGGGAGAACCAGGTGATGGCGCTGTCTTTGTCACCAAGTGAGATCAAGGTGCACTTCAGGTTGCTCGTAAGTAAAAAAAATGTTTTATACACACTAATATAAAACAATAAAACCTACAGTACAGACCAAAAGTTTGGACACACCTTCTCATTTAAAGATTTTTCTGTATTTTCATGACTATGAAAATTTTACATTCACACTGAAGGCATCAACACTATGAATTAACACATGTGGAATTATATACTGAACAAAAAAGTGTGAAACAGCTGAAAATATGTCTTATGTTCTAGGTTCTTCAAAGTGGCCACCTTTGGCTTTGATGACTGCTTTGTACACTCTTGGCATTCTCTTGATAAGTTTCAAGAGGTAGTCACCGGAAATGGTCTTCCAACAATCTTGAAGGAGTTCCCAGAGATGCTTAGCACTTGTTGGCCCTTTTGCCTTCACTCTGTTGTCCAGCTCACCCCAAACCATCTCAATTGGGTTCAGGTCTGGTGACTGTGGAGGCCAGGTCATCTGGCGTAGCACCCCATCACTCTCCTTCTTGGTCAAATAGCCCTTACACAGCCTGGAGGTGTGTTTGGAGTCATTGTCCTGTTGAAAAATAAATGATGGTCCAACTAAACGCAAACCGGATGGAATAGCATGCCGCTGCAAGATGCTGTGGTAGCCATGCTGGTTCAGTATGCCTTCAATTTTGAATAAATCCCCAACAGTGTCACCAGCAAACACCCCCACACCATTACACCTCCTTCTCCATGCTTCACGGTGGGAATCAGGCATGTAGAGTCCATCCGTTCACCTTTTCTGCGTCGCACAAAGACACAGTGGTTGGAACCAAAGATCTCAAATTTGAACTCCTCAGACCAAAACAGAGATTTCCACTGGTCTAATGTACATTCCTTGTGTTCTTTAGCCTAAACAAGTCTCTTCTGCTTGTTGCCTGTTCTTAGCAGTGGTTTCCTAGCAGCTATTTTACCATGAAGGCCTGCTGCACAAAGTCTCCTCTTAACAGTTTTTGAAGAGATGTGTCTGCTGCTAGAACTCTGTGTGGCATTGACCTGGTCTCTAATCTGAGCTGCTGTTACCTTGCGATTTCTGAGGCTGGTGACTCGGATAAACTTATCCTCAGAAGCAGAGGTGACTCTTGGTCTTCCTTTCCTGGGGCGGTCCTCATGTGAGCCAGTTTCTTTGTAGCGCTTGATGGTTTTTGAAACTGCACTTGGGGACACTTTCAAAGTTTTCTTAAAGTAATGATGGCCACTCGTTTTTCTTTACTCAGCTGCTTTTTTCTTGCCATAATACAAATTCTAACAGTCTATTCAGTAGGACTATCAGCTGTGTATCCACCAGACTTCTGCACAACACAACTGATGGTCCCAACCCCATTTATAGGGCAAGAAATCCTGCTTATTAAACCTCACAGGGAACACCTGTGAAGTGAAAACCATTTCCGTTGACTACCTCTTGAAGCTCATCAAGAGAATGCCAAGAGTGTGCAAAGCAGTCATCAAAGCAAAAGGTGGCTACTTTGAAGAACCTAGAATATAAGACATATTTTCAGTTGTTTCACACTTTTTTGTTCAGTATATAATTCCACATGTGTTAATTTATAGTTTTGATGCCTTCAGTGTGAATGTACAATTTTCATTGTCATGAAAATACAGAAAAATCTTTAAATGAGAAGGTGTGTCCAAACTTTTGGTCTGTACTGTATGTGCCCTTTCAGGGCATTGTTTTGGGTCTGGTGTCTCTCATCTTCCTCTTGACAATACCCTATAGATTCTCTATGGGGTTAAGGTCAGACGAGTTTGCTGGCCAATCAAGCACATTGATACTGTTGTTTTAAAACCAGGTACTGGTACTTTTGACAGTGTGGACAGGTGCCAAGTCCTACTGGAGAATGAAATTTCCATCTCCAAAATCTTGTCGGCAGAGGGAAGCATGAAGTGCTCTAAAATTTCCTGGTAGACGGCTGCACTGACTTTGGTCTTGATAAAACACAGTGGACCTATACCAGCAGATGACATGGCTACCCAAACCATCATTGATTGTGGAAACTTCACACTATATCTCAAGCAGCTTGGATTGTGTGCCTCTCCACTCTTCCTCCAGACTCTGGGACCTTGATTTCCAAATGAAATGCAAAATTTACTTTCATCTGAAAACAACACCTTGGACCACTGAGCAAAAGTCCAGGTCTTTTTCTCCTTGGCACAGGTAAGACACTTCTGGAGTTGTCTATTGGTCATGAGTGGCTTGACACAAGGAATGCGACACTTGCAGCCCATGTCCTTGATACGTCTGTGTGTGGTGGCTCTTGAAGCAGTGACTCAAGCAGCAGTCTACTCTTTGTGAATTTCCCCAAAATTTTTGGCCTTTTCTTAACAATCCTTTAAAGGCTGCGGTTATCCCAGTTTCTTGTGCACTTTTTTCTACCACACTTTTTCCTTCCACTCAACTTTTCATTAATATGCTTGGATAAAGCACTGTGTGAACAGCCAGCTTCTTTAGCAATGACCTTTTGTGGCTTACCCTCTTTGTGGAGTGTGTCAATGACTGCCTTCTGGACATCTGTCAAGTCAGCAATCTTCTCCATGATTGTGGAGCCTATTGAAACAGACTAAGGGACCTTTTTAAATGCGTAGGAAGTCATTGCAGGTGTTTTTGTTAATTATTCTAATTTAATGAGATAATGACTTTTGTGTTTTCATTGGCCGTAAGCCATAATCATCAACATTAACAGAAATAAACACTTGAAATAGATCACTCTGTTTGTAATGACTCTATATAATACATGAGTTTCACTTTTTGTGTTCAAGAACTGAAATAAATTAACTTTTTGATGATATTCTAATTTTGTGAGAAGCACCAGTATATATTTAATATCTTTCTATCATCTATCTATATCTTTATATAAGATTGATTTATTTATGACAACTAACTTTAATTTACACAGAGTATTATAGTATGTAAAACAAGATATTAAAAATGCATTGCATACGGATTGCATACGCATATCATATGGATGCTAGGTGAGAAAAAATATTGCAAACTCACATAGCACTTACATGACATACGGAATGACATACTGATGACACTAATCCAACTTTTCAGGATGAACATCAGAGTTTTTTTTATTCACAGATGTGAGCAAAGCTTTATGTGCAAATTTCTCCATTAGAATTGCATTAGATACATGTCTGTTGCATAAGAGCACAAAAAACGCATATAATCCACACATGGCTGTAAAGTTTTGTCAAATAGAAGGAAGTATCAATAGCAAAGCAGCTTTATTTAATACATGACATACCAAAAAGAAACAAAAACCAAAGCGTCAAGAATGCAAACTAACTCAAAAGCACACGAAAAAAAAAGCAATGAAAAAAATGCAAGAAATGCAAGAACTCTAATTTACTTAATAGGTGCAGAAATAATTCAGAAAATCTGCAACATCAAAACCTCACCAATTACTCATCATGGGAACATAGCCTAAAGCTGTGTGCCCACGATGCGTTTTTAATGCATTTCTGCAGCGTTTTTGCAGCTGCGGAAATGCTGTGGAAATGCATTAAAAACGCATGGTAGAAGGGCAGCAATGTTCCCCAATGATAATCCGCATGTGCTGTGCACATGCTGCGGAAGTTTCAGCTGCTGATTATCATTGCGGAAAAAAACGCAGCACTACCAATTATTTTGCGGAAATGCTGCGTTTTCGCCGCCGTTGACTTGCATTAGAACGCACCAATACCGCAAGACTGCATCTGCACTTGCGTTATTGGTGCGTTCTAATGTGCGGATGGTACCCGGGTGTAGAGGTGAGGAGAGTCTCATCCACACCCAGGTACCATTAAAAGATCTGTAAAAAAAGAATAAAATTAAAAATTAATGTATATTTACCTTCCGACGGCCCGCGCTGCGCTCCTACTTGCTTCCCGGCACTTCACAGTGGATTGAAGGACCTGCGCTGACGTCAGAGTCATGTGACGGGTCACACGACGCTGACATCTGCAGGTCTTTCAATTCACCGCTGCCGGCAGCCGGGACCGAGCATTTCTGCATCGTGGGCACATAGCCTTAGTGTTTTTCTTTTTGTACCTCTCAGTTGTAAAAGGTTTAAGTATGAACAATTTACAACCTGAGAGACCAAATATAATCACTTTGCTCTGGAAACATACTGCTCCCAGGCTGTCAGATCCATTGAGACCATTTGACAGAATTACTGTGTTCTGTCTCCAATATGCTGCCTGCTTATTTTGTGCTTCTAAACACCAATTACATGGTATACTGTAGAGCTGCAAGGATAATTTATCATCTAATATAACAATGTCCTAGCTCCAAGATAGACAAATGTGACTATTATGTCTAAATATTTAATAAAACACGTACAATGCTATTGTACTGGGTGCAAAGGAGGTAGAAAAAAATAGTTCAAACACAATGATTTGTTTGTTTTCTAAGGATATGCTGGGTACAGTTAAGGGACATAAAAGGGTTACTGACTTTTTGCAAATTCTTCAATAATACAATATTCAACAATATTTTTTCTGTTCGGAACAATAAACTATGTGGTTTCAACAGTTGGAGAGACCATTAAAAACAATTTTGTAAAGCATCTACTGTTTTATGTTTCCTTTTTGTATGTTCAGATCAATGTACATTCTACTGCTGTGTTTAAAGTGTATCTCCACCTTTGAGTAAGTTTACCTCAACACTCAACAGATGTAAAATCTAGTATTTTGTATTATTCCATCTATATTTGGACAAAAATATACGTAAATAGGAAACAGTCTGGAATTTGCTTTTCACTAATTAGTGGTTTACATAATACAATTACCGTATATTTATTCAAGTTTATAATGAAAAACTGCTTTGAATGAACTGAGAGCACTGTCACATGGTTGAAGATTGGCTACAGTGGTAACATGTACATTGACCAGACAGAATATACAGTACACAGGTCAACTCTGTATAGAAACACATACAGATGCATCTCACTAAATTAGAATATCATCAAAAAGTTAATTTATTTCAGTTCTTCAATACAAAAAGTGAAACTCATATATTATATAGAGTCATTACAAACAGAGTGATCTATTTCAAGTGTTTATTTCTGTTAATGTTGATGGTTATGGCTTACAGCCAATTTGTATTGAAGAACTGAAATAAATTAACTTTTTGATGATATTCTAATTTAGTGAGATGCACCTGTATATTATACCATGTTTGGACATCTTTTAGGAAAAAGTGATGATTAACCCTTTTTACACCTAAGTCCTGATTTTCTATTACTGATTTAGTATTTTAATTTAAAAAGCTGTGTGAAAACAAACCACACCTTAATACCCCAAACAGCCAGCCAAGAAGCATACCAGTTGTAATTACTAAAATATCATATGTGTATATTGTTTCCCTGGTAGGCATAGATTGTTTGCTTTGGAATAAAAGCAGATAAATTATATTTGATTTGCGAAAATCAAATAATGTTAACATAAAAATATGATTACATATAACTTTTAACTTTAAACTTTAGTCTATGGAGGAATGTGTTTGAGTTAATTCTTATGTCCTTAACCCTACTTATTGGGAATTCTTCTTTTTTAATAGAAGGCATTATACACTTTTTTTTCCTTTTTTCCATTACAGGAGTTTTTCCATTAATCATTTTCATACTGATGTAGCCTTTGTGCCGAATCAGTCTCCTTCTCCCTCTGGAAACAGACACAATAGCCTCTGTTTACTTCCCTTGCAGGAAGTGTCTTCTTAGCTGTGCTGCTGTACTACTGCAATGATTTCCTGACAGGAAGTGTAGAAATTTATATTATTCTGCAGTGAACAGAGGAATACTAGTCAGGTTAATTGACTATGGGGGAATGACTGAGTTTGCTTGTCCACCAGTTCTTTCGGTAGTCATGCACATTGAACACTTTTAAGGAAGCTTTTTTACCAGCATGTAAAATGTAAACATTGTTATTTTTTATGATCTGAATGGTAAATGACATCTATAATATAACAGTAGATGTGTCCTTCTGTCCGAAGCCTCTATAGACTGCGCAAGGGTGATGCGCCTGCGCAGTCTTCCAGAGACAGAAGAAGACATCAGCCATTATAGGTGAGAGGGAGGATGAAGGACTGTGGTGCCGGAAATCACAGTATGCAGAATCGATCTCAGGCGCCATTTTGTTGAAGACAAATTTGCAGTGTGCAAATTTTTCTTCAACAAAATGGCACTGGAGTTCGCTCTATGATCAGGGGCAAATTCCGGTGCAACACTCCTCCTCTAGACTCGCTGGAGATCGAGGACTCGCTACAAGGGAGAGAGGAAAAAAGTATCACAGTTTTTTTTTTTTTAATGGATGGGGCAGCACAAATACCAGGATGGGGGAGCACAAATACCAGGATGCGGGACCAGGATGGGGGCACAAATACCAGGATAGGGGAGCACAAATACAAGGATGCGGGACCAGGATGGGGGCACAAATACCAGGATGGGGGCATAAATGCCAGGATGGGAGAGCACAAATACCAGGATGAAGGACCAGGATGGGTGCACAAATCCGAGGATGGGGGAGCACAAATACCAGGATAGGGAACGAGGATGGGGGCACAAATACCAGGATACGGCAGCATGGACCATGATGGGGTGCAAATACCAGGATGGGGGAGCAGGATTACGGCAGCACAAACAGGATGGGGGCGTGGGATGGGGGCAGCACAAAACAGGATGGGGTGCAGGATGGGGGCAGCACAAAAGAGGATGGGGCTGCACAAAAGAAGATGGGCTACACATAGCAGGATGGGGGCAGCCCATAACAAGATGGGGGTGCATGATGGGGGCAGCACATAACAGGATGGGGGCAGCACAAAACAGAATGGGGGAGCATATGCCAGGATGGGAGACCATATACCAATAAAAATGCTCGCCACCCGGGCGTAGAACGGGTTCAATAGCTAGTTTTTTATAATATTTCACAGCATATTTAAAATATATTTGAATCATTCTGTTTTTAAAAAATATATATATATATACATACTTTGAATGTATATTGTGTTATTATCGTTCTACTATATATACAGTATGATCATTGTGATTTTTTACCTGAGCTTTTGCAACTGCAATTCAAGAGATTTACTAGTCAGCAGCCATAATGTAGTAAAAAGAACACTCTTTTTCAAATGTCACAGCACCTCTAATGAAAGTGCTCATTCCACTGCAGACTGTGCTTCTGTTTTGCATTCTAATTAGCTCCTGCCATATATTGTTTGAGAAAGGTCATGTAATCTGACCAAAATGTCATGTTTTCGGATTGTCTAACAATAAGCAAAACAACTACATTTCAATTTGAAAAAGAGTGATGAGTATTTTTTACTATGATTTATGGCAGGGGTGGAGAATTTCTTTTCTTAAGGGGCCACATGAGAGACAATGACTGTTGTGGAGAATCAAACTAACAGGCAGTACATAGTTCTGCTCTTTATTAATATTATTGTTCTATATTAATTTTTATCACTTAATATTTAGCAGATTTAATCTGTTGACTAGCTGCTACTGCTAATACATGTTACCAATGTGCTAAAGATCAGTAATTACATAATCATTGTGTCATTAAGAAGTAAGAAGTGTCAAAAACAGTAATCATTCATTACATCGACATTTTGTCTGTCAAGTATCATTTCAATAAATATACTGTACTTCAAAACAATTCATGTTTAATTTTATATAACAATACGTGAAAATGATCTTGTAATCCAACAAACCTATGATTCACAAGTATATTGAAACTCCCTATTGGCTCCATATCCCATGGTCATTGATGTCGCTGTACAAAATACTTCCACAGTGAGTATTCATGGCACCCACATCGTGTTCAAAATGGTGCTTGTTCGTAAGTGATCTCTTTCATACATAGTAAAATAAAAAGGAACTTGGGAGAGATAAAGCCAGGTGTAAACATCCTAGGGAACTTCCAGCCCATCACATTACTTGTGCATGCAAAAGAGGCAAGATGACTCTACAGTGGACATAATTGTCATCAGTTATGTGGATGACGTGCACTGCAGAGCAAAGTTCACTTAATAGTACTTCTAAAATAATAACTTATAAAATAATAACTTAAAAGTTCAGGTTAATAGGTGTTGGAGCCATCAGTAAGACAGAGCACGGAGTGCCTACGCAAACTTGCATTTCAACTGTGCAGGCACAGGGGCCTGTGGATGACATAGGACAATCAAATAGGTAGGCCTGCAGCTGAAGAGATTGACGAGGCATTGAAAATAGATGCCCATAGGACCGGAAGGTCATTTGCCAGAAGTATATAAGGTATTTTTTGGCACATACAGAATGCTTCGAAACAGGTCAATGAAATGGTATAATAGAGCAGTTAAGAATGGTGGCTTTAGCTTAAATTGAGAAAACCTAGTGACAGATTATTTTTAAGCTTTTGAATACCTGTTTAATTCCACCTATTTAGCATCCATACATCTCATGAACATATTAAATGCTGTTGCCATATGTTAATTTCAGGTATTGAACCTACAATTAATTAGCAGCATAGAATTTTAGGGTTTCATAAATTACATTGCATTTTTGTTGAAGGGATAATTAATTTAGGGGAATCCGTGAGCAGGTTTTTACTATTTAATATGAGAGGGGCATGAGGTAGAGGCAGAGACGCTGATACCCATGATGCATCATTTACTGGGCTGCTTTTTGTAGTTTCAGTAAAATCTGTGTTTTATCAGCAGGAGATTATCACTAGGAGATTAGTGTCATGTAGTCCTCCTACTCTGTGTAAATCCATCCCAACCACTGATTACCAACTTCTTGCTAAAGTTTAGTGTACACTGAACGCAGCTAATCAGTGGTGTGGAGGAGTTATACAGAGCTCAGAGTTCAGGGAACTGCTAGATCAGCAACAGAATAGAAAAGATTTTATCAAAACTACACCAATCGTTAGAGACATTGTTAGCATTACAGCTTCTTCCCTACATAACTCTGCTCATAGATTACATAGCAAAACCTGGTGACAGACTCTCTTTTTTGCAACTGATTGACTAGTTGCATGTAAGAATCGTATTAGCTATTTCAAAATTGATGTCTGTTGCCGCAAATTACTTTTGTACCTACAGTATGTTGCAGGCTATTTTTGGGGTTAAGCAATTCTTGTCAATGTTTGCAGAATTTCATACAAAAATATCTACCCTCCCTCAAAAAATTAATTTGAAAAATCTATACACAGTTACATACATTTTATTTTTGTATACTTGTCTTATTAAAGTTTGGCAAGGTATACCACACAACTATACTGTGGTCTGCTGCAGTATATTTAGTCAGTAGTGATGAGCGAGCATGCTCGCTACTGCTCGGTGCTCGCCCGAGCATCTCACTGCTCGAGAGGCCCGGCGCTCGCCGAGAATTTACGGGGTTGCTCGGCTGGAGCTTGGGTCCCCTCCCCTCCTTTACAGAGCCAATGAACATGCAGGGATTGCCTGACACTCACTGTAATGCCGCAGCCATGTTGGTTGTGGCACTACAGTGATTGGCTGACCGCACAGCTTCATCAGGTCTATATCAGACCTGGCGCCGCCATGCTCGTCACAGTCACTCCGGAATCAGACAGTGTAGGGAGAGGTGATGCTAAGCTATGGAGAGATTTGCTTGCTTCTAGTTAGTGTAAGTGTACCAAACTACACTGCTCAAAAAAATAAAGGGAACACTTAAACAACAGAATATAACTCCAAGTAAATCAAACATTTGTGAAATCAATCTGTACAGTTAGGAAGCAACACTGATTGACAATCAATTTCACATGCTGTTGTGCAAATGGAATAGACAATAGATGGAAATTATTGGCAATTATCAAGACACCCTCACTAAAGGAGTGGTTCTGCAGGTGGGGACCACAGACTACATCTCAGTGTTTTGGTCACTTTTGAATGTTGGTTGTGCTTTCACACTCGTGGTAGCATGAGACGGACTCTACACCCCACAGAATTTGCTCAGGTAGTGGATCTCATCGAGGATGGCACATCAATGCGAGCTGTGGCAAGAAGGTTTGCTGTGTCTGTCAGTGTAGTGTCCAGAGGCTGGAGGCGCTACCAGGAGACAGGCCAGTACACCAGGGGATGTGGAGGGGGCCATAAGAGGGCAACAACCCAGAAGCAGGACCGCTACCTCCACCTTTGTGCAAAGAGGAACAGAAGGAGCACTGCCAGAGCCCTGCAAAATGACCTCCAGCAGGCCACAAATGTGTATGTGTCTGCACAAACGGTTAGAAACTGACTCCATGAGGGTGGTATGAGGGCCCGACGTCCACAGATGGGGGTTGTGCTCACAGCCCAATACCGTGCAGGATGCTTGGAATTTGCCACAGAACACCAGGATTGGCAAAGTCTCCACTGGCACCCTGTGCTCTTCACAGATGAAAACAGGTTCACACTGAGCACATGTGACAGACATGACAGAGTCTGGAGACGCCGTTGAGAGTGATCTGCTGCCTGCAACAACCTTCAGCATGACCGGTTTGGCAATGGGTCAGTAATGGTGTGGAGTGGCATTTCTTTGGAGGGCCACACAGCCCTCCATGTGCTCGCCAGAGGTAGAATGACTGCCATTAGGTACAGAGATGAGATCCTCAGACCCCTTGTGAAACCATATGCTGGTGCGGTTGGCCATGGGTTCCTCCTAATGCAGGACAATGCCAGACCTCATGTGGTTGGAGTGTGTCAGCAGTTCTTGCAAAATGAAGGCACTGAAGCTATGGACTGGCCTGCCCGTTCCCCAGACCTGAATCCAATTGAGCACATCTGGGACATCATGTCTCGCTCCATCCACCAACGTCACGTTGCACCACAGACTGTCCAGTAGTTGGCGCATGCTTTAGTCCAGGTCTGGGAGGAGATCACACAGTAGACCATCTGCAACCTCATCAGGATCATGCTCAGGTATTATACGGAGGTCATACAGGCACGTGGAGGCCACACACAATACTGAGCCTCATTTTGACTTGTTTTAAGGACATTACATCATGGATCAGTCTGTAGTGTGTTTTCCACTTTAGTTTTGGGTGGTGACTTCAAATCCAGGCCTCCATTGGTTAATAAATTTGATTTCCATTGATGATTTTTGTGTGATTTTATTGTCAGCACATTCAACTTTGTACAGAACAAAGTATTCAATGAGAATATTTCATTCATTCAGATCTAGGATATGTTATTTGAGTGTTCCCTTTATTTTTTTGAGCAGTGTGTATTAGAGACACATATCCATCTCAGCAAACAGTCCTTCTGAGGACTAAACCATCTGCATAGTTATCAGGCAGGCAGTGTGTATAGGCAGGCAGGCAGGGTATATAGGGGATTGCAATGCACAAAGCACAAGAGGCTCCATTCCAGTTTTGTCTGCTGCTGCTGTTAGATATTTCTAGAAATAGGCCCAGGTCTCAGGGGCCAGGAATAATATTTTTTTGGATCTTAATCCTCATTAGTTGCTTAAAAAGCAATCCAGAGAACACCGTTTTCTGTGCCATTTTCTTGATAGCACAGCAGAATACAGCCAGGTCCTTTACATATTACAGTGCTAAAAATCCAGCTATTTAAAACTGTGGTTTGTCCGTCACACAGATCACATATAATTGAGCTGAAATTGCTGCAATTTCTGGCCTCCATTAAAAATTTGCTTCAGTGTGTCAGTGAAGCTATTGGCACCAGTTTGCTGTTCAAAATAGTTACCCACAGGCCAGGTATTTAAAACTGTGTTTTCTCCGTCACACGGATCACATATACGTTTGCAGAAAATACTGCCATTTCTGGCCTCCATTACAAAAGATTTTCAGTGTGTCAGTGAAGCAATTGACACCAGTTTGCTGTTCAAAATAGTTACCTACAGGCCAGCTATTTAAAACTGTGGTTTGTCCATCACACAGATCACATATACGTTTTCAGAAAATTCTGCCATTTCTAACCTCCATTGTTTCAGTGTGTCAGTGAAGGAATTGACACCAGTTTGCTGTTCAAAATAGTTACCTACAGGCCAGATAATTAAAACTGTGTTTTCTCCGTCACCCGGATCACATATACATGGCAAGGGACAGGGAAGTGGATGTGATGGTGATGATGGTGCATGCAGAGGACGAGGCCGAGGCCGTGGGCTAGCTGAAATTGTGCCACAACAAACACCCACATCTTGTCGCTTGACCTTCCTGTCCCAATTAATAGGGGAACGCAGAACACCACTATTGAAAACAGAGCAGTGTGAAAAGTTTATTGGTTGGATAGCAGATAATGCTTCCAGTCACTTAGCCACCCCCACCACCACCTTGTCTTCCACACGTTCAAGTCTCAGTAGCTGTCAGTCTGGACCCCATTTTCCTCACTCTAAACCTCCTTCCTCCCACCATGCCAAGTGCCCAGAGACAACTGATCCCACACTTGGACACTCCAAAAAGCTGTTCACTTTTCCATTTATAGATTCGGTCCTCTCGCCTGGTCCACTTGAAGCGGGGCAAGAGGAAATCGCATGTAGCGATGCCTAAATATTTGAGCAGCCACAGTCACACGAAGGCGACGGTGGGAATGTGTCACAAGAGGTGGACGATGATGAGACACAATTGCCAGAAAGTCAGGAGGAGGACCAGGGTGCGGCAGTGGAAGACGAGGTGGTGGATGATATAGTAACAGACCTAACATGGCAGGAGGACATGCAGAGCGAGGAGAGCAGCACACAGGGGGAGGGAGTTGACATGTCCCGTGGGGTACTCGGTAGCCGGGCCGGTCGGTGCTGGGGGATGTCACTGTGGCAGTGACCCGGTCCGTGACCCAGGGCGGTCAATTAAAGGGAAAGGTAGAAGGGGAATAAAGTTTTTATAGATATAATGTTTGTGGCGCCACCTGTGGTATGTGGCTTTATGGGGCCGTCACAGTGGTGCAGATCCTCTGGAGCTGATGGTGACGCAGCAGAGTAGGTTCAGCTCCAGAGGCAGAGCTTAGCTCCAGGGCAGTAGATGGTGATTTTATGAAGTAGATGTTTTTGGTGCGGTGTAATGCAGGTGATGGCGCAGATAATGACCAGTCCACAACTTAATGGCGGTTTCCTCTCATCTTTACTTGCGGTTGTTAAGCAGACCGGTGCACGGGTACTAGCTGGTAGTAGAGGTCTGGGCAGCCTGGGAGCAAGTTAGGGATCTGCCTCGCCAGTGGAAGTTGTAGGCCTTCCCTCTGCGCTAATCTCTTTGGCCCTGCTGCTTGTAGCTATGCTGCGGCCCTCGTCCCTGAGTAAAACGTCTGTTCCTCACTCATATGGCAGGCTGCTCAGGCCTTCCTTATGTGTCGCTCCCACATGGCGGTGCTTGGCCCTATGGTGCTGCTGTGTCACCAGGCATCTGATGGGGCTAGGAGACCTGCAGTCTCCTGCCCTCCAGTTTCTGCTGATAGGCCTTCAGTGCCCCACAACCTCGGACTCCGGTGTCCGGTTATTCTGCGCTTCTCTCCTCTGGGGTGAGCTGGCTTACAGCTCCACTCTCCAGGTCCTTCCTCGTTGCTGTCCTGTATTCAACTCCGCCCCACTAACTCTAACTAACCCCACCTCCAGATTCCAGTTGCTAAGGGGAGGTGCTCCCCTTTCTTGTATAGAGCCAGGAAAGTGTTGTATGCTGGTAAACCTGATTAGGGGACCCCTCCTTGCTTCCAGGCATGGCATCACCCCTTGTAAGGAAGGCAATGCCACTGTGGCAACTGGACCCCTCGGGTGCCACATTCCCCCCTAGTTAAATTCAGTACTCCCGGACTGTGGATGCCTTTTTGAATTAACAATTAACAACAATAACAGTTCACATTACAAATAGTTTACAAAGTCTCAAAAAGCAAAAATCACAAAAACTCAACAAAAATTGGTAGCAGTCATTGTGGCACTTAGTCTTTACGCCACTATCCGTGAATTGTTTTTTTCTGGAAACTTGAAAATTGGTTGGTGGGAACCGCCTCAACCCACTTCATGTATAGTCCCAGGGCGTGGTTTCAGGGCACTCTGTCGGTGGGCCTGGTTTTCGGCCACGCCTGCGGTTTATTTTCAAGGCCAACTATTAACTGTTTTCAACATTGTCCTGACCACACCTAGTCCTGTGGTCAAATTGTCCATAAGTTTAATAACTATATACTTTACATTTTTATTCTCTTACACTTTAGTTCCTCCAGAGGGCAGGGAGCTGACCTCTAGTACTACGGGTTGATTTGTACATTTGTTGCCACTGACCTACCCTGGTCTCTAGTGTCTACCGCTGGTGTGGTGGGCTCAATGTGGACTACACTACGGTTAGTCTGAGGTAACACCGGTAAGCTTGATAGTCTTCTATGAACTCTTTGACTCACCATTGGTATGACAGATTCACCGCTAGCAGAGGGTAGATTCTCCAGATCTGCTGCTGATGAAGCATCTGTTTCTGGGGCCGACTGGCCTCTCTGCTGTTCTGGAGCCTCTGCAGCTTCCGGTGAGGCCGCTTGGAGAAAGGTCAGGACAGGTACCACGATTGCCCGGTTCAACTGCGTCCAAGACTGGGGAAATTCTTCAAGGATTGTTTGGACCGTTTCTTCCATCTTTCCTGTGTGCTGGGGGTTGTTTTGGTCTCCTTCTTTATGTTTCAACTGATCAGGGCATATCTTCAAGTGGTCTCTTGAGACTGCCGATGAATTTTCCCCTCCATCTTTACTGATGAGGCACACCTTGATGTTATCGAAATTTGAAGGTATGGCGGTGTATGGCTCAACCTCCCACTGGTCATCTAATTTGTGGACTCGTCTCTTCCTTTTGAGTACCCATTCTCCAGGTAACAAGGGAACTGCAGGTGCTTGCTGATTGTAAGTTTTCTTCTGCTTCTGTCTCCCCTGGGACAAACTTCTTTCCACACATTCTTGCATCTTGCGGTATTGTTGCTGCCGCTCCGTATTCCAGTCTGCATCTGGTGATGTCGTCTCAGCTGTTAAGACTCCCATATCTAGGTCAATGGGTAGCTTGCCAGGTCTTGCCCTCATCAGGTAGGCAGGTGTACAGTTGGTGGAGTGCACCGGGATGTGGTTATATAGGTCTACCAAATCTGGTAACTTCTCCGGCCACAGGCTACGTTCTTCAAGGGACAACATCTTCAACAGGTCTATTACCACCTGGTTCGTTTTCTCGCACAACCCGTTGGTCTGGGGATGATACGGCGTCATCCTTGTTTTATTGCAGCCGTACAAGTTACAGAATTCTTGAAACACTTCTGCTTCAAAGGCTGAACCTTGGTCAGTCAGCACTCGTTCAGGGTAACCGTGCGGGCGACAAAAGTGTTGTTGAAACGCTTTGGCTGCCATCTGAGCCGTCTGATCTGGCACTACTACCAAGAACCGGGAGTAGTGGTCTACTATGGTGAGAGCGTAGACATAGCCTGACTGGCTTTGGGCTAGCTTCACATGGTCCAAGGCTACTAGTTCAAGTGGTTGTTTGGTGATTATGGGCTGCAGGGGAGCCCTCTGTCTATCACGGTCTTTCCATCTCAGGTTGCATGGACCACATTCTCGACACCATCTCTCGATTACTTTCCTCATGCCAGCCCAGTAGAATCACTCACGTAGCAGGGCTTCTAATTTCTTCCACCCGAAGTGCCCTGCTCCATCGTGGTACACTTCTAAGACCATTGGCGCATCCCGCCTCGGGACTATCACCTGCCAGACCAATTCGTGTGTCCGGGAGTTGATTCTTCTCTGACACAGCTTTCTCTCGTAGATGAACAGCTTGACCTTCTCCTTCCACAATTATTGGGTCTCCGGTGGAGCATCTGGATCAGGGTGAGAGTCAGCTTGTGTCAGCAACTTCTTGACCAAGTGGACAGCTGGGTCACTATCCTGCATCTCTGCCCATCCATGGTGGGGCAATGAGTTAAACATGGCCTCTCTGTTGGTAGAGCGCTTGTTCCTCACACAGTGGGAGAACTGGGTCACCCCGTGACGATGGAAAGTGGCTATCTCCTCCAGCTCTTCCGGGTCTTCTCCCCCATCTGGCAAGTTTGACATCCTGGACAGCACATCAGCATTAGTGTTTTTATGCCCCGCCCGATACTTGACGGTAAACTCGTAGTTAGACAGTCGAGCCATCCATCGTTGTTCTAGGGCACCAAGCTTCGCAATATCTAGGTGCGTCAGCGGGTTGTTATCCGTGAAGACTGTAAATCTGGAGGAGGCGAGGTAATATTTGAAGTGCTCTGTTACAGCCCAGGCTATGGCTAAAAACTCCAACTTGAAGGAACTATAGTTGTCGGGGTTCCTTTCCGTGGGCCGGAGCTTCCTGCTGGTGTAGGCAATCACTCTCTCTCTGCCCTGCTGTACCTGGGACAGTACCGCTCCCAATCCCACATTGCTGGCATCCGTATGGAGTATAAAGGGTTTGCCATAGTTGGGGTAGGCAAGGACTTTGTCTCCCGTAAGAGCCACTTTCAGTCAAGTGAAGGATTCGTCTTCTGTTTTACCCCATTTGAACGGAGGATTTGGGTTCTTGGTCTTCTTGGACTGGCCCACTAGGAGGTCCTGCATGGGTGCCGCTATCTTGGTGAAACCCTTAATAAATCTCCTGTAGTAGCCTACCAGCTCGAGGAACTGCCACACTTCTTTGATAGTGGAGTGTCTTGGCCAGTCCTTGATCACAGTGACTTTTTCAGGGTCTGGTGCTACACCTTCGGCGCTTACCACATGACCTAGGTACTGCACCTTGGGCTTCAACAGGTGGCACTTGGACGGCTTTACCTTCAGGCCATAACCAGATAGGGCTTCGAACACCTTGGCCAGGTGCTCCAGGTGGTCTTCATATGTCTTTGAGTAGACGATTACGTCGTCTAGCTACAGCAGAACGGTTTCGAAGTTTTTGTGTCCCTGGAAACACTCCATTAACCGCTGGAAAGTTCCTGGGGCGTTGCAGAGCCTGAATGGCATGCAGTTGAACTCGCTGAGGCCCATTGGTGTTGTAAACATGGTCTTCTCTCCACAGGAACCTGCCAAAACACATTGGTGAGATCCAAAGTGGAGAAATAGTTAGTGGATCTCAGTTCTGCTAATGATTCCTGTGACGTGAGTCACTACAGAAATAACAGTCTCAGAAGAGGAGAGGAGAGACTAATATTACTGAAAGAAATATTATGTAAGTGCTACTTACTGGATAAATAGAGGGAGGTTAAACAATCCAAAGTCAAGTCGAGGAAAATGGCGCAGTACAAAGGGAGCAGACAAAAGAGTAGTCAGATAACAGGCAAATGGTCAAAATCCAGATAAGGGAAAATAGTCAGGCTGGGTCAGGCACAGAGCACAGAGAGATCAGTCCTACACAGGCAACAGCAAGTGTACAATGGACACTGGGTAAAGGAGCTAGCATGCTTTAGTAGAAGACTAATCAAGGGAAGTGAACACAGATGATTGTAGAAACGACCCAGCAAAACCAAAACAGACTGACAGCCTCCTCACAATAGTAACATAGCAGACAAGGAAAGTGTGGAGACCATGTTAGTACCCCCTCTTCAAGGGGGAGCCACCGGACCCCCCGGTCTCCCAGGAAACTGCTGCTGAAAGGCCTGGACCAACTGATCAGCCCTCACAGAATGAGCTGGAACCCAGGACCGTTCTTCGGGTCCATACTCCTTCCAATGTACAAGATATTGAAGGGAATTCTGGACAATACTGGAATCAATGATCTTTTGTACCTCATATTCTAAGCTTCCCTCAATAGACACCGGAGGAGGCTGGGGCAAGGGAGACAGAACAGGGGGAATAAATTTCTTCAACAAAGACTTGTGGAACACATTAGGAAAGTGTGGAGACCAGGACAATTCCTCAATTCAGGGTAATGAGTAGACGTCCTTATGTGTAATGCAGTTAATCTGCCTGTAATCAACACACATCCTCATTGTACCTTCTTTTTTTCTAACGAGAACTAATGGAGCTGCCCAGGGGCTACAACTGTCTCTGATCACCCCAGCCTCCTTCATCTCCCATAGCATTCCTTTGGCACATTGATAGTGAGCTGGCGGTACAGGCCGGTACTTCTCTTTAATGGGCATATGATCTCCTGTGGGGTTATGATGTTGGACCCATTTTACCTGCCCAAAGTCTAGTGGGTGTTTGCTGAAGACTCGCTCATATTCTTGGACCACCTGGTACACTCTATGCTTTTGGTGCAAAGGGGTGGAGTCAGTGCCCACTTGTAGCTTCTGACACCAATCCTCCATCTGCCCCTTGGAGCCATTATCCTCCACCGGTTTGGATGGAGGCAAGGGTTCCACTGCCTTTATTGCGTTGTTACTGACAGTAAACAGCTTAGCAAGGGTAGCATACCGGGGTAAATGGACCTCTTTCTCCCCACAATTCAGGATGAGTATCGGTACTCTCCCCTTGCGGACATCGACTACACTGCTGGCTGTCAAGATGGTGGGCCTACTAATAGAGTACATGGGTTTTACCAGGGCCTGATAATCTTGACCCCTGAGACCTATTGCTGCCTGACACCATATTAACATTTCACTCCTAGGGGGCATTGCAATGGGGAATGGTCACTCATTCTGACATTGCCGACTTCACCACCAGACAGCTTTACCTGTTGTCTTTGCATTAGGGCTCTGATCTCCTGGCAGTCTCTGTGACCTGTTGCAACAAAACAATAATTTCCCCAAGACAATTCTCTATCACATTGGTGCCTATAGTTATTATAGGATGGCTTTCTCGGCGATAAATATCAACAAGAATCATCCCTTGTGATAGTAATTCTACTCGGCCAACCTTTATGGTCGCCTCTTTATAACCCACCTGAGGCAAGGGCTGACCATGGCTGGCATAGATGTTAAAATGTTCATCTGGACTGCGGGTAATGTCTGAATCAGTCCAGTTTCATTTGAAAAGGATATAAGGCATCGTAGTCACCTGGGAACCCGTGTCCTGCAATGCGTTCATCGGGATGCCATCAAGCACGATAGGTAGGACCGGTCATCCTCCCACATTCTTGTCTCACCAGCTTTGTGGGCCTGGTCATCTTACTCCTGGGGGTTGACCCTCTGCCCCAGGGGTTGCTCATTTAAAATCGCAGAATCTTGCGAAGTGCTCCGCCTTTTGACAGCGGCGGCAGATGGGTTCTCCGTCCTGGTTGTAGCGATCGCTGTTCCTCCCTCTAGTCGGTGGAATTCTTCTCTGTCGTCGCCACGGGACGTCATCTGGACTGGAAGCCAGCTGGATTCTTTCCTTTTGAGACACTTGCATGGCCTGCACAGTTTTGGTTAGTGTAGCCATACTTTTGGTCATCTCCTGCACCTGAAGGCGTAAGTCTGCAGAGGGTAGTCTGCAGAGGTAAGTCTGCACGTCAGTCTCCACAGGTGATGGGGAAAAGGACGCCACCTCCTGGTGGTATGAGATAGCTGGGCGCCGGAGGGGTGCAGTGCCACTTGGGGTTGATTAACGCAGCACCCAGATGGCTCAGTCTTTAAATTGCGCAAAGTCCAGATGAGGGTTTTGCAGAGCCATAATGCGCCGCTGTGTCTGGTGAGCGTTAGACAGGAGACCCTCAATAAACTGCTCAGTTAGCAATCTGTCCTCATCTCGCACAATGTTGGGGTCTACCTGTTTAATGGCCCGCAGCGCCTCCTGCAGGTTTAGATCATAGTCTTGTACACTGTCCTGCACCCTTTGTTTGCACCCGTAGAACATAATTTTAATCTCTGCTGCTGTGCGGGTGTCAAAGGTATCCTTTAACCGAGCCAGTATTTCCTTAACAGTGCCTGTGTCCCTGCCCAGCCAGGACTTCACCTCTCTCTGGGCTGCACCTATTAGCTGGCCTATGAGGATGCTGACTTTTTGCTCCTCAGACAGGGGGTACACTTTAAACAAACTGCGCAGTCTCTCCTCAAAGTCGGTCAGGGTGTGCGACTCCCCTGAGTACTGGGGCAACAACGCCGCCCCTGGTATATATGGCATTGATAGCAGCATTACAATGGCAGAGGCCGCGCCCGCGGCTGGATCCTCTCCCAGGTTGGGCATCTTCCTCCCCCCTAGTGAACCTCAGCCAGGTCCTGGGTTTCTGCTGACGTACCAGTATGATGCTCTGACGGCGAGAGGGATCGCTTACCCGGCAGTTCCGGATCGGGGCCTCCTGCTTCCCCTCGGCTGACGGCGAATAACGTGATGACACAGTTCAGTAATGTCTATGGCGTACAGTACCCGGTTAAACCGGGCTTCATGAATCCTGTTCCATATTTCCCAGGAAAATCCATTTTGCTTTCCTTTTTGTATGTTTTATTGTGAGTCCGTAAAAGTGACGTAATACCTCTGACAATATTGTTGACAGTAGTGACCTAGGAGTCAGAAATTCTTTAAAAGGTTTTCCCCATGCTGTTCCTAAATCATTTGAGCACTGTTCCCATTGATTTGGGCAATTTTTACGCCCTCTGCAGACTGCCGGGGGGAGACGCATGAAAAATGCTCGAGTTTCCCATAGACTTACATGGTTGGATACTTGACCTGGATCGATGATGGTCTTACTGCTGGACTTATGTGAGTATTTTTATAATAATGCTAAGTCTGTGATAAAAAGTAGAGATGAGCGGTGTTCGACTAGAACTGTTCGCCAATCTCAAATTCGAGCTGTTTTGGGCGGTGTTCGAGTTGTTTGACGAACCCGAACGATTTGCAAAAAATTCGGCTGTTCGAGGTTATGTTCGATAACTGTTCGTGCACCAAAAGCGTGTCCTGCATGTCTGGCGCTATTTAGAGCACCAATCATGCAGGGATTGTCTGCCACTCACTGTAATGCCACAGCCATGGTGGTTGTGGCATTAGAGTGATTGCCCAAATCGATGGGAACTGTGCTCACAGTGAAACATGAAAAGCCGGCAATTCAGCAGCGGCGTACACCGGTACCCGACAATTTAGAACCGAAAGAATAGAGCTTCACACATAGATTAGATAGATAGAAACATGTCAGTCACATATATATGAAGTACAGTGACAGTGTTGATTACTGTACTTGTCATTTAGTGTTAAAATAAAGGATTTATTTAAAAAAAATTGGCGTGGGGTTCCCCATAATTTTAGGCTCTAGCGGAGGTTAAGCAGACAGCTGGGGCAGATGTTTGAAGCCTGGGAAGGGGTAATACCCACGGAGCTTCCCAGGCTACTAATATCAGCCCCCAGCTGAATACCTAGCCTTTACTAGCTATTAAAATGGGGGACCCCCCAAAAAAGTGACGTGGGGTCCCCCCTATTTTAATAGCTAGCAAAGGCTAGGCAGACAGCTGGGGGCTGATATTAATAGCCCAGGAAGGGTGCCATGAATATTGGCCCCCTCCCAGGCTAGAAACACCAGCCGTCAGCCGCCCCAGAAATGACACATCCATAGGATGCGCCAATTCTGGCACTTAGCCTCGCTCTTCCCACTGCCCTGTAGCGGTGGCAGTGGGGTAATAGGGCTGGGGTTGATGTCAGCTTATAATGCCAGCTGACATCAAGCCCAGGTTAGTAATGGAGAGGCGTCTATAAGACACCTCCATTACGAACCCCATAGTCAAAGTTAAAAAAAACCACAAACACCCAGAATAAAGTCCTTTAATTGAAATAAAGACACAATTCATTATTGTTCTAAATTAAACCATACTTACAATCACGCCCATTCCAGCTGAAGCCAATGATCCCCTGCAATAAAAGAAAAATAATAAAGCAACATAATCCTTACCTTTCCATGGATCCCACGACAGCTTCAGCTCTGCTACATCGAGATGACAGGCTGGACCGCAGCAGAAAGCTGCCATCCAGCCTGTCATCCCGCAGACACTGAGAAGCGCAGGCTTGCTTGCGCTCCTCAGCGTCTCTCTGTGACGGCATCCAGATGAGCCGAGTTCATGTCCAATGAACTCGGCTCACCTCATGCACGTCACTGACAGCGTGGGAAAATTCTCACGCCGAAGCGCTGAGTGCAGGATAATTCTCCCACGCTGTCAGTGACGTGCATGAGGTGAGCCGAGTTCATTGGACATGACCTTGGCTCATCTGGATGCTGTCACAGCGAGACACTGAGAAGCGCAAGCAATCCTCCTCTTCTCAGTGTCTGCGGGTTGACAGGCTGAATGGCAGCGTTCTGCTGCGGTCCAGCCTGTCATCTCGATGTAGCAGAGCTGGAGCTGTCCTGGGAACCATGGAAAGGTAAGGATGATGTTGGTTTATTATTTTATTTTTATTGCAGGAGATCGTTGACTTCAGCTGGAATGGGCGTGACGGTAAGTATGGTTTAATTTAGAACAATAAAGAATTGTGTGTTTATTTCAATTAAAAGACTTTATTCTGGGTGTTTGTGTTTTTTTTTAACTTTCACTATGGGGTTAGTAATGGGGGTGTCTTATAGACGCCTCTCCATTACTAACCTGGGCTTGATGTCAGCTGGCATTATAAGCTGACATCAACCCCAGCCCTATTACCCCACTGCCACCGCTACAGGGCAGTGGGAAGAGCGAGGCTAAGTGCCAGAATTGGCGCATCCTATGGATGCGCCATTTCTTGGGCGGCTGACCGCTGGTGTTTCTAGCCTGGGAGGGGGCCAATATTCATGGCACCCTTCCTGAGCTATTAATATTAGCCCCAGCTGTCTGCCTAGCCTTTGCTAGCTATTAAAATAGGGGGGACCCCACATCATTTTTTTGGGGGGGTCCCCCATTTTAATAGCTAGTAAAGGCTAGGTATTCAGCTGGGGGTATTACCCCCTTCCCAGGCTTCAAACATCTGCCCCAGCCGTCTGCTTAACCTCCGCTAGAGACTAAAATTACGGGGAATCCCACGCTAATTTTTTTTTTAATAAATCCTTTATTTTAACACTAAATGACAAGTACAGTAACCAACACTATCACTGTACTTATTATATATCTGACTGACATGTTTCTATCTATCTAATCTATGTGTGATGCTCCATCTTTCTGATCTAAATTGTCGGGTACAGATGCTGAATTGCCGGCCGGCTTTTTTAAAGAGACGGTGGATGAAAACACTATTATTTTTTTAAATAAATCCTTTCCACGAAATGACAAGTACAGTAAGCAACACTGTCACTGTACTTATTATATATGTGACTGACATGTTTCTATCTATCTAATCTATGTGTGAAGCTCTATTCTTTCTGTTCTAAATTGTCGGGTACCGCTGCTGAATTGCCGGCCGGCTTTTTTAAAGAGACGGTGCATGAAAACACTAATATTTATTTTAATAAATCCTTTACATTAAATGACAAGTACAGTAACCAACACTGTCACTGTGCTTCTTATATGTGTGACTGACATGTTTCTATCTATCTAATCTATGTGTGATGCTCTATTCCTTCTTGTCTAAATTGTCGGGTACCGGTGTAGGTCGCTGCTGAATTTGCCGGCCGGCTTTTTTAAAGAGAGTGTCTTCTGAGCAGTTTGTCAGCTTTTGGACACCTTTGAAGGTGTTTTCTATGTGTTTCCATGTGTTTTTGTTTGCCTTCCAATGGTTTTAACGGTGTTCAACGGTGTTCTAAGGTGTTCGACGAACAGTTTGACGAACAGTTCCTCGAACATCCTGGTGTTCGACGAACCGAACCGAACCCAAACACTACGGGGGTGGCTCAACACTATTAAAAAAAACTATGTATTATGATTCACTATTTCTGTACATTTATGGAGATACCAAACTTGCATAAATTTTCTTATTTCATTTAAGCAGAGAAAAAAAATCTGAAGTTTGCCATGTTGCCATGTTTTGAGACTGATAAAAAAAAATCTTCATCAATTGAAATGTTTGATAACTTGTTTTTGTGTATGACAATCAGATGATTTTATTTATACTTATTTGTGGTAGATATGACATTTTGATTAGATTTTTTTGTATTTTTAGGTAGGAGTGGTGACCGCAAATCTGTCAATTTGATTTGATTTCTCATTATAGTGTTTATCATCAATTTAATTAATTTTATATTTTTATAGATCCAAATTTTAAGGGTGCGGAGAGTGTTTTTCCTTATTGACCATCTTGTGGGACATGACAGTTTGGATCAGACCCTAATGTGGATAGTTACCTTCCTTCCTGAACATTCTTTATCTGGAGCATTCCCTCTATCTGCACAAAAAGAGGATGGGATGAGAGTTTGGTAATATCATTCCATGTCTGTATACGATATTTTGATGTTGCATGCTTTGGAATTGGGAAATTTTCTATGAGTCCCGCTAAAGTTTGCACACTTATACCTGCTTGGTATTTGGTGATTTATATGGGGTTGTTGAAATTTAATTTTAATAGTAACATAGTAACATAGTTTTTAAGGTTGAAGGAAGACTAAGTGCATCTAGTTCAACCCATATTTTATTATAAAATAAAAGTTTATTTATGTTTTCACCATTTTGCTGTTGCTTTAAACAAGTTTTCTGGTATTAAGAAAGGAGATAGTATAATTAAAAATCATAACTCACCCTTCAAATCCTTTTCCGTTCCAGCACCACTGTGCTAGTGGTCCTTGCTGGTCTTCCACCAAGTTGGGTACCATAAACTATTTATCTGCCTGATGTAGCCTATCAATGGCCTTAGCAGTCATATGCTGTTCATGTAAGCATCACTACCAAGGCCATAGATAGAAAGATAGACAGATAGATAGATAGATAGATAGATAGATAGATAGATAGATAGATAGAAACTTGTAGGTACAGTTGAAACCAGACGTTTACATACACTATATAAAAAGACACATATTCATGTTTTTCTCAATATCTGACATGAAATCAGAATAAACCTTTCTTGTTTTAGGTCAATTAGGATTACCATAATTTTTAATATTTGCCAGATGGCAGATAATGAGAGAGAAAGAATGTTTTAAGCCATTTTTATTACTTACTGCAAAGTCAAAGTATTACATACACTAAGATTACTGTAACGGGTCTGGGAGGCGGAACCTCTGGGCTACTATACAAGGGAGCGGTCCTTGTAAGGGAGCGGGTGGCGACCAGGCAGGCAGTCACAGCAGGTGACCGGGACAGTCTCTGGGTGTACGGGCAGGAGGTCACGGCAAGTGATCAGGGCAGTCTCTGGAAGAACAGGCTGGAGGTCACGGCAAGTGACCGGGGCAGTCTCTGGAAGAACGGGCTGGAGGTCACGGCAAGTGACCGGGGCAGTCTCTAGGTAAAGGGTAGGTACGACCTGTGATGGCTGAACCTTCAGGTAGGCTAGCAAGGCAGATGGAGGATGTGTGCTCCCAGGTGAGCAAGCGAGAGTCTCTGGAATAGCAGGTGGTCACAGCACGTGACGGCGGAGCCTCCAGGTAGGCAAGCAGGCAGGTAGCGGAGAAGCGCTCCCAGGTGAGCGGGCAAGAGTCTCTGGAATAGCTGGTGGTCCCAGCACGTGACAGCGGAACCCCCGGGCAGGCAAGCAGGCAGGTAGCGGAGAAGCGCTCCCAGGTGAGCGGGCAAGAGTCTGGAATAGCTGGTGGTCACAGCACGTGACAGCGGAGCCTCCGGGCAGGCAAGCAGGCAGGTAGCGGAGAAGCGCTCCCAGGTGAGCGGGCAAGCTGGTCCATAGACAGACTGACCGGAGTTGTAAGGCAGACCGTCGGACCTCAGGCAAGCAGGCAGGTAGCTGATGTGCGCTCCCAGGTGAGCGGGCAAGTTGGTCCTTAGACAGACTGACCGGAGTTGTAAGGCAGACCGTCGGACCTCAGGCAGGCAGGCAGGTAACAGGAAATCAGGCAGGATTAGGACAGCAAGCTGGCAGGAATCTGGCAGGTAACTGGCAGGTAACTGGCAACGGGACCTGAGGGCTGAAGCAGAGTAGAACGGTGCAACAACATTGCTCGGGCACCTCCATTTTGGAGGAGGTGCCTTATATATGGTAAAGTCCTCCGGCCATTGGCCGAGGACTCCTTAGGACGGCGCGCGCGGCCCCTCTAAGAGGGAGGGAGGGCGCGCGCGCGCGCCCTAAGCACAGTGGCCGGGAAGGAGCGCGCGCTGCCAGCAGAGCGGGAGAGGGACGCCGGGCACGGAGCAGAGCGGTAAGGGGAACAGCGTCCCTGCCTAGCAGAGGGCAGGGACGCCGGCACCACAGTACCCCCCCTTTTAGGCCCCCCCTTTTTTAGGCCATATAGAAATTTAGCTAGGATGAGAGGGGCATGGATGTTCTCCCGGGGCTCCCACGTTCTCTCCTCAGGACCAAACCCCTTCCAATCTACCAGAAAAAAGGTCTTTCCTCTTACCCTTTTGGTGGCAAGAATGTTCTCTACCTCAAACTCGTCCTCAGCAGAAACCGGAGCAGGAGGCGTACCTGTAGACTTGGAAAAAGAGTTAAGCACCACGGGTTTGAGGAGAGATACATGGAAGGAGTTAGGGATCCGTAAGTTGGCCGGGAGTTTCAATTTATAGGCCACCGGGTTGATCTGACTGATGACCTCCAGAGGACCGATGAACCGAGGCCCTAACTTGTAAGAAGGTATCTTGAGTCGAACATATTTAGATGAGAGCCAGACTTTATCTCCTGGACGAAATTGTGGAGGATCCAGGCGTTTTTTGTCAGCGTGTCTTTTCATACGCTCGGATGACAGAAGGAGTGCGGACCGGGTACTCTCCCATATGGAGGAAAATTTGCTAACGAGAGATTCCGCAGCCGGGTTGTCCACAGAGGTGGAGACAGGAAAAGGAATCCGAGGATGCTGACCAAAGACTACAAAAAACGGGGATTTGGAGGAGGATTCGCTCTCGTGATTATTATAAGAGAACTCGGCCCATGGTAGGAGATCCACCCAGTCAGAATGGTGGGCATTAACGAAGTGCCGGAGGTAACTGGTCAGGTTCTGATTGATCCGCTCCACTTGACCATTGGACTGTGGGTGGTAAGCGGAAGAGAAGTCCAGGGTGACGTCTAGTAGTTTACAAGTGGCTCTCCAGAAACGTGAGGTGAACTGTACCCCACGATCCGACACGATGTGGAGGGGCAGGCCATGAAGACGGAAGATGTGGCGGATAAAGTCTTTAGCCAGCTCGGGTGCAGACGGAAGGCCTGGCAGGGGAATAAAGTGAGCCATCTTGGAAAAGCGGTCAGCGACCACCCAAATGACCGTACAACCGGCAGAGACGGGGAGATCAGTTATAAAGTCCATTGCTATATGCTGCCAGGGGGCAGCAGGTACAGGAAGCGGAAGGAGGCGTCCGGCTGGCAGATGTCTCGGGACTTTGTTGCGGGCGCAGGACACACAGGCAGAAACAAAGTCTATTATGTCCTTGTGCAGGGTAGGCCACCAATAGTGCCGGGCAATAAGCTGGAGGGTCTTTTTCTGACCGGCGTGGCCAGCTAGTTTAGACGAATGGCCCCAGTGTAGGATCTTCTCCCGATCAGGTACTGAAACAAACGTCTTACCGGGAGGGAGACGATTTAGACTCACGGGAGCCACCTGCATTACTCTGGCGGGATCGATGATATGTTTAGGTTCTTCCTCGAGATCGGACACCAGAAAGGATCGGGACAAGGCGTCTGCTTTGACGTTTTTGTCAGCCGGGCGAAAATGAAGAACAAAATCAAAGCGAGCAAAAAACAAGGACCACCGGGCTTGGCGCGGGTTAAGCCTCTGGGCATGCTGGAGGTAAGCCAAGTTCTTGTGGTCAGTGTAAATTATTACCGGATGAAGAGCCCCCTCGAGTAGGTAACGCCACTCCTCCAACGCCAGCTTGATGGCCAATAACTCTCGGTCTCCTATGGAATAGTTGCGCTCAGAAGAGGAGAAGAGTTTGGAGAAGAAGCCACAAGTTACCATTCTCCCGGAAGATGATTTTTGAGTAAGTACCGCTCCGGCTCCAGAGGAGGAGGTGTCAACTTCCAGGAAGAACTGCTTGTTGCCGTCCGGGCGATGCAGCACCGGGGCGGAAGAGAAGGCCTGTTTTAGGGAAAGAAAGGCCTCCTCTGCTTCGGGCGGCCACTCTTTGGGATTAGTACCCTTACGGGTGAGCGCGGAAATTGGGGCAGTCCGGGAAGAGAAGTGCGGGATGAAGAGGCGGTAATAGTTGGCGAAGCCCAGGAACCGTTGAATAGCCTTCAACCCCTCTGGTCGGGGCCATTTCTCGATGGCAGACAGTTTCTCAGGATCCATTTGTAGGCCGGTCTGAGAGATAATGTAGCCCAGAAACGGAAGCGAGGTCTGCTCAAAGAGGCACTTCTCATATTTAGCGTAGAGATGGTTCTGCCTGAGCCTGAGCAGGACCTGACGAACATCCCTCCGGTGAGTCTGGAGATCCGGAGAGAAGACCAAGATGTCGTCCAGGTACACCACTACGCAGGAGTAGAGAAGGTCCCGGAAGATGTCATTGACCAACTCTTGAAAGACGGCAGGAGCGTTACAGAGGCCAAAGGGCATTACCAGATATTCATAGTGGCCGTCCCGGGTGTTGAATGCCGTCTTCCATTCATCCCCCTGACGGATACGAACCAGGTTGTACGCCCCACGGAGGTCCAGTTTGGTGAAGATTCTAGCCCCCCTCAGACGATCAAATAACTCCGGAATGAGCGGAAGGGGGTACTTATTCTTCACCGTGATCTGGTTAAGGCCTCTATAGTCTATACAGGGACGGAGAGAGCCGTCCTTCTTTTTGACGAAAAAGAAGCCTGCTCCCGCCGGGGAGGTAGATTTCCGGATGAATCCCCTGGCCAGATTCTCCTCAATATATTCGGACATCGACCGGGTCTCTGCAGCGGATAATGGATAAATACGCCCACGGGGAGGAGAAGTACCAGGTAACAGGTCGATAGGGCAGTCATATGGTCTATGAGGGGGTAGTGTCTCTGCCTCCTTTTTATTAAAGACATCAGCATAAGACCAATAAGGAATCGGAAGTCCAGGTAGATTAGCTGGGGTAGGAGAAGGACGGACGGGATGAACGGGAACCAGACAGGTCTTATGGCAGCCCTGTCCCCAGCGAAGGACTTCCCTGGTCTGCCAGTCAAGAACGGGTGCATGATTCTGGAGCCAAGGTAGGCCTAGCAAGAGGGCGTGAGAGAGTCCAGGCAGAACATGGAAGGAGATACTTTCAGAATGCAGCATTCCCACCTGCAGAGTAATGGATTCGGTGATGAGTTGGATGGGGCGTGGTAAGAGCCCCCCATCCACGGCAGCAACAGACAAGGGTACAGCCAGAGGTTTGGTGGGGATGCGGTATTTCTCTACCAGGGACTGTGAAATAAGATTCCCGGCTGCTCCAGAGTCCAGTTGGGCTAGTTCGAAATAACGGTTCTCCCCGTAGACGATTGAAACTGACAACAGCAGGGATGGAGAGGATTTATTCTTGTCTAGGTGGACCTCTCTGAGCGAACCTAGACACAGGCGTTTCCCGACCTCTCCGGGCAGGCACGGATCCGGTGCTCCTTACTGCCACAGTAGAAGCAGGTCCCCTCGGCACGGCGTAAGTCCTGACGGGTCTTGACCATCTTGGTCTGGTCGACCTGCATAGGCTCAGGAGGGTGTACCTGGTTAGAGACAGAAGGAGTGACGGGTTTCTGAAAAGTAGGAGGAGCTAGACGTGGTAACCTCCTCTCATGGGTGACCTCTCTGGCACGCTCCTGGAACCGTAGGTCAATCCGGGTGGCAAGAGTTATTAAGTCATCGAGAGTGGTAGGAATGTCCCGACCGGCAAGTTCATCTTTAATACGGCCGGACAGACCCTCCCAGAAGACGGAAATCAGAGCGTCGTTATCCCAGGCCAGCTCCGAGGCAAGGGTACGGAACCGTATGGCATATTGGCCCACGGTGAGACTTTCCTGACGGAGGCGTAGCAACGATGATGCGGATGAGGTCTTCCGTCCGGGTTCGTCGAAGACTTTCCGGAAAGCCGTGAGAAAAGCAGGCAAGTTGGACACCAGGGGGTCTCCTCTCTCCCATAGAGGATTTAGCCAGGCCAGGGCCTCCCCGGTGAGATGGGACATGATGAATGCAATTTTGGCTCGGTCGGAGTTAAACTGGTGGGACAATAGTTCAAAGTGCAGGGTGCACTGATTTATGAAGCCCCGAGCCTGGGCTGAGTCGCCTCCGAAGCGAGGAGGTGCAGAAAGCCGAGGTCCGGGGTAGGATATCATGGTGTTAGTGGACAGCGGAGCTGCCGGATTGCGAGACATGGCACTGGCGGAGGTTGTTGGTGGAACAGTCAGAGTGTCCAGGCGAGTATTGACATTCCGCAGGTGACCCAGGATGGACTCCTGTTGGGACCTTTGACGGGACAGTTCATGACACAGGTCCGAGAGCGAGGGAGCTTGGGTGCCACCGGGTTCCATGGCCCGAGCAAACTGTAACGGGTCTGGGAGGCGGAACCTCTGGGCTACTATACAAGGGAGCGGTCCTTGTAAGGGAGCGGGTGGCGACCAGGCAGGCAGTCACAGCAGGTGACCGGGACAGTCTCTGGGTGTACGGGCAGGAGGTCACGGCAAGTGATCAGGGCAGTCTCTGGAAGAACGGGCTGGAGGTCACGGCAAGTGACCGGGGCAGTCTCTGGAAGAACGGGCTGGAGGTCACGGCAAGTGACCGGGGCAGTCTTTATGTAAAGGGTAGGTACGACCTGTGATGGCTGAACCTCCAGGTAGGCTAGCAAGGCAGATGGAGGATGTGTGCTCCCAGGTGAGCAAGCGAGAGTCTCTGGAATAGCAGGTGGTCACAGCACGTGACGGCGGAGCCTCCAGGTAGGCAAGCAGGCAGGTAGCGGAGAAGCGCTCCCAGGTGAGCGGGCAAGAGTCTCTGGAATAGCTGGTGATCCCAGCACGTGACAGCGGAACCCCCGGGCAGGCAAGCAGGCAGGTAGCGGAGAAGCGCTCCCAGGTGAGCGGGCAAGAGTCTGGAATAGCTGGTGGTCACAGC
Source organism: Phyllobates terribilis (assembly GCF_046119375.1). NCBI lineage: Eukaryota > Metazoa > Chordata > Amphibia > Anura > Dendrobatidae > Phyllobates > Phyllobates terribilis. The sequence goes on from NW_027362762.1 coordinate 712,207,068, forward strand.
ACGTGACAGCGGAGCCTCCGGGCAGGCAAGCAGGCAGGTAGCGGAGAAGCGCTCCCAGGTGAGCGGGCAAGCTGGTCCATAGACAGACTGACCGGAGTTGTAAGGCAGACCGTCGGACCTCAGGCAAGCAGGCAGGTTGCTGATGTGCGCTCCCAGGTGAGCGGGCAAGTTGGTCCTTAGACAGACTGACCGGAGTTGTAAGGCAGACCGTCGGACCTCAGGCAGGCAGGCAGGTAACAGGAAATCAGGCAGGATTAGGACAGCAAGCTGGCAGGAATCTGGCAGGTAACTGGCAGGTAACTGGCAACGGGACCTGAGGGCTGAAGCAGAGTAGAACGGTGCAACAACATTGCTCGGGCACCTCCATTTTGGAGGAGGTGCCTTATATATGGTAAAGTCCTCCGGCCATTGGCCGGGGACTCCTTAGGATGGCGCGCGCGGCCCCTTTAAGAGGGAGGGAGGGCGCGCGCGCGCGCCCTAAGCACAGTGGCCGGGAAGGAGCGCGCGCTGCCAGCAGAGCGGGAGAGGGACGCCGGGCACGGAGCAGAGCGGTGAGGGGAACAGCGTCCCTGCCTAGCAGAGGGCAGGGACGCCGGCACTACAATTACTATGCCTTTAAACAATTCTGAATGCCCATATGATGATGTCATGTGTTTGGAAGCTTCTGATAGATTTTTTGGCAACATCTGAGTTTATTAGAGACACATCTGTGGATGTATTTTAATACACACCTGAAACACACTGCTTCTTTGTGTATGATCATGGGAAAGTCTAAAAAAATCAGCCAAGATATCAGGAAGAGAATTGTGGACTTGCACAAGTCTGGCTCATCCTTGGGTACAATTTCAAGATACCTGAAGGTGCCTAGTTCATCTGTACAAACAATTATACACAAGTACAAACAAGATGGGAATGTCCAGCCATCATACAGGTCAGGAGGGAGATGGGTGCTGTGTCCCAGAGAAGAAAGTGTTTTTGTCCAACATATGCATATCAACCAAAGGACAAAAGCAAAAGACCTTGTGAAGATGATGGCGAAAGCTGGTAAGATATCCACAGTAATATCCACAGTGAAACGAGTACTGTATCAACATGGGCTGAAAGGCCACTCTGCCAGGAAGAAGCCATTTCTCCAAAAGAAACATAACAAAGCCAGTTTAATGTTTGCAAATGCACACAGGAAGAAAGACCTTCATTTTTGGAGACATGTCCTATGGTCTGATGAAACGAAAATTGAACTTTTTGGGCATAATGACCATCACTACATTTTATGGAAAAAGGGAGAAGCTTGGAAGCCTAAGAACACCATCCCAACTGTGAAACACAGGGGTGGCCGCATCGTGTTGTGGGGTTGTTTTGCTGTAGGAGTGACTGGTGCACTTCACAAAATAGATGGCATCATGAGAAAAGAAGATTATGTGGCAATACTGAAGCAACATCTCAAGACATCAGCCAGGAAGTTAAAGCTTGGGTGGAAATGGGTCTTCCAAATCAACCCTAAGCATACTGCCAAAATGGTAACAAAGTGGCTTAAGGATAACAAAGTCAATATTTTGGATTGGCCATCATAAAGCCCTGATCTCATTCCTATTGAAAATTTATGGGCAAAGTTGAAAAGACAGGCACGTGCAAGGCGACCTACAAACCTGGATCAGTTACACCAGTTTTGTCAGGAGGAATGGGCCCAAATTCCAACCAACTATTGTTAGATGCTTGTGGAAGGATATTCCAAACGTTTGGCCCAAGTCATTCAGTTTAAGGGCAATGATCCCAAATGCTAATGAAATGTATGTAAACTTTTGACTTTGCAGTAAGTAATATTAAAAGTAAGTTAATATTAAAAGTAAGTAATATTAAAAATTATTTTAATCCTAATTGACCTAAAACGGAAAAGGTTTATTCTGATTTCATGTCAGACATTGAGAAAAACATGCATGTGTCTTTTTACATAGTGTATGTAAACTTCTTGTTTCAAGTGTAGATAGAGGACTGCAATCTAATAGTTATTGTGCAAAAAAAGGCAAACTTTTTATTAGCCCATGAAGTGCAATGAAATATTTTGGCTGATAAATATTGAGCCTTTCTGTTTATGGACTAATCAAGAGAAGTTTTTGCACAGTCACTATTGAACTGTCACTATTGGACTTCCTTTTTCTTGTTTATCATTTATGGGGATTTTGGTAATCCTTTGAAGGTGTATACCAGTGACATACTGCTAGCGGTGCTTTATTTTTTCTATTTCTTTTTACAGTAGATAGATATCAGATAGATAGATAGATAGATAGATAGAAAGCATTACAACCTTTGAAGAAAACTATTTAATTATGATGATGACATACTGTATTACTTTTTTTCTGCAAAATACTGAAACTTCTACTACTTTGTAATAGTCTTTAGTCAGGAAGTAGTTACACATAATAAATGAAGGCAGGCAATTTATATCTGCAATTACAATATACAAAACTGATATATTAAAAATCCTTAAAGCACAGAGAACATGTTGTGCAGTTTGCATTTTGTGACCTTTTTGTATATCTGAAAATATAACTACTTTTTAATGAACCAAATAAATCTGACAAAACCTGCAGCGACATTGAAACTATTACTTATTCTTTTTACATTGCTTTCTTTGGCCTGAATACAATGTAATATGAGCTGCAGCTGTTGTGTAAACAGTGATAATTATTTCTTTTTTTTGGGGGGGTGGGGGGGTGGGAGAGTGGAGTTGATAGGCCACGGCCCCACTATCAGTATTAGGTCAGTATTCGGTCAGTATTTTTTCTCAAGAGTGGGAGACCACACCAGTTGAGGAACAATCAGAAAAAATGTATAATAGAAACAAGTGCATCAATTCTGCATTTATCACCCATTCCTAGTTTTGGCTCCCATTCCTGAGAAAAAATATTGACCAAATACTGATAGTGGGGCCGTGGCCAAAGGCAGACACTACTGCATTTATGCTGCCTAAGATGTAGACCTTTCTTCTTAATGGGATTAATGGAAGGAAGCTCAAGATTTTTGAGATTTTTGCACAGATAACAAAACATGATATGATTTAGCAGAGATTTTAAAATGAAATATTTAATTATTATTTTTTCCACAAAAAAAATATTAGCTTGGCTATACATTACCAATTCTAAAAAAGTTAGCACACTGTGTAAAATGTAAAATGATTCTTATTAACCCAATATAAAGATTAATTGGTCTAATAGGATTTTACTAATATTCTCTTAGTTGTATTTTACAGTTGTATTTTAAAGCAAAGGCCATTGTCCGTAAACACCTTCCAACACATCAAAGGGTGGTCATACTATGGAACACTGCGAAGATTGTCATCAAGAAGTGGCTTAAATTTCGTACAAGTTACATTACCTAGAACTGGAAAACCCTCAAAAACTGATGAAAAGACAAGAAGAAAACTAGTCCTTGCGTATTATTCATATGTCTGGCTTGTGGGATAGAGTGGCAAGAATGAAGCTTTTTCTTACAAAGAAAAACATCTAAGGCAGGTTATGTTTTGCCATCAAGTCTGCCAAAAGCATGTGAGAAAATGACTTATAATCTAATGAAAACAAGACATTTTTGGCCATAATTCTAAAAAATTATTTTGGTGCAATCACAATCCCCAGAGTTTGGGGCTGTGGGGATGTTTTTCAGCAGCTGAAACTGGGTAAAGATGTGAAGATTGATCCATGGAGGGTCAAGATCAAGTCGAATTTCCTGAAATTCATGGTTTCAAACAATGAATTCGAACTCTTCTAGATTAAATTCGCGGTTTGCCAAAAAATTTAATAAAACTTACCTAGCACCATCACCCACACTGCTGAAGCATGAGAGAGTGGGCCAATTTCATTTTGCATGGCTGCATGGACTTCACCATAATACCCTGTGGCTATGACAACTAGCAGATTATTATATCTTGAATAGTGGTGGTCAATACTTGAGCATCCACAAATCAACAATTCCCTGTGGAGCGCAGTTTGTATGACAGAAATGTTTTCCATCTCGTCATTGAGTAAGGCCATGGTCCCACTATCAGTATTTTGTCAGTGTTCGGTCAGTATTTTTCTCAGGAGTGCGAGCCAAAACCAGGTGAGGAATAATCAGAGAAAAGATATTTTAGAAACAAGTGCACCAATTCTACATTTATCATCCTCTCCTGGTTTTGGCCCCCGCTCCTGAGAAAAAAGTACGGCCAAATACTACTGACCAAACACTGATAGTGGGGCTGTGGCCTCAGTCTCTCTCTTCAGTAGAGTGAAAACTCTTATGAACAGCAAGTTCCTTTCTATTACGACTGTATAAGCTCTTGTGGTAAGTGGAGTCTTCTCTCTATACTATAGAGTGCAAGCTCTTATCTTCAGTGGGGTACTCTCTGTCCTTCAAACATCAGATCCATGCCCTTTGCTCTTGCTTCTGACTCCAACTACAAAGTATCTGGGGGATCTGCACATTCCTTAACCATGAATCTAGAAAAACACCAGTGCATGCCCTCATCATCTCCCGCCTCGACTACTACAAGCTCCTGCTCTGTGGTCTCCCTTCTATCACTCTTGCACCCATTCAATCTATCCTAAACTGTGCTGGCTGATTAATCCACCTTTCACCGCACTATTCCCAGGATTCTCTCCTCTGTCAATCCCTGCGCTGGCTCTCTTTTGCCCAAAGACTTCAGTTGAAGAGCCTAACTTTGACAAACCAAGCCATTGAAAGCCTGTCTCCTCCATACATGTGTGGCCTAGTCTCCCTGTACTAGTTACCTGCAAGCAACCTCCCATCCTTCCAAGATCTATTTCTCTACTTCCCTCTTATCTCTTCTCGTCACAATCGCATACAAGATTTGTCCCGTGCATCTCACCTACTGTGTAACGCTGTACCCCAACACATCAGACTGTCACCTACAGTGGAAACATTGAAAAGGAAGTTGAAGACTCACTTCTTGTGACAAGCGTACAATCTGTGGTAAGCCTCACTCCAGGATACCGCGGCACGACTAGCTGTACCCTGAACTACTGTATCCTTACCCATCCATTGTAGATTGTTTGTGTGCCCTCACGGGCAGGGTCCTCTTTCCTCTTGTACCTGTCGGTGAGTCACCGACGGTGGCCCCTTTTGACATGTAAAGCGCCACGGAATAAATGTCCCTGTAATAATAAAAATAATTATAGTACTTGTACTCTGGGTCAATTGATGGCACTTTCCAGGTGTCTACCCTAATTTGATGTGTTTTGGCAGCTTTTGGGCCCTTTTGAAGGTGTTGCATATGCATTTTTTTTTGCCCCCCCATTGAATCCTATGGTGTTTAGTAATGTTCGGCGAATATTCGACAAATAAATCGGGGAATATTGCAGCTTAACCAGAATCCGAATATCAAAACATTTGTTCATCTCTGCTCAAGTAGTACCTGGTTAATGTAATCATCACCATCATTGTAATCCACCACTACTACTTGTTGTGCTCCAAGTATGGCTGGTGGTGCTCCTTTACTGTAATGCATGGCTCCTGGTATGTTTTCCTGGAGAAGGGAGGTTCATAATTTCGGTCTTCCTAGTATTGTTAACAAGATCAAACTTGTTACAAGCTTGGGAAAAACAGTCCATTTCCCACTGCATCTTCCTCTCTGTGCTGGTGTTGAGTGCACAGTCATCAGCAAACAAAGTTGTGGATGACCGTCTCAAGTGCACCTTTGCAGAAGACTTCATTCGTCTGGGGTTAAATAGTTTGCAGTCAGTCCTGTACCTGGCATGGATTCTGTCTTTTGTAATTGCTAAAGGTATTTGTTGACATGGCAGAAAATAGCATGCTAAACAGGGTCAGGGCAATTTCCATAATTCAGAACCTTGACCATCATACCATCATGGAGTTGTTGGACGATTGTGATGAACTTGCTCGAGAAGCCAAACTTTACCAAGATTTTCCACAACTCGTCTCTGCTGTCTGTATCGAAAGCCTTTGTCAAGTAAACAAAGGTCACAAAAAGGTCACTACATTGCTCCTGACACTTTTTGTACAACACCTTTTGGTGGGGACAATACATGGCGTTTCATGGCCCACTGGATGAATGTTTTAATTAGCAGTAATGCAACACCGCAAATGAGACAAGTGATGAAGTCTCCATGATTGAGAGCTACATGTTTCCACTGCCAGGAGTTTGTTATCTGTCTCTCACTACACGTCCTCTAGATCCTACTCGATAGAAATGACTCCATGTCCAACAGCCACAGGGCAAAGCAATGATTCTACACACTGGCCTCATTATATTTGTTCAAAGTAAAGTGCTGTCAAGCTATTTTTTTGCACAAATGCAAAGGAGGCAAAAGCCCTAAAGCAGACGAGTTGCTGTTGTGCATCAAGTGGCATGTCTCATACAGATTGGCTTCCTGTGAACTGCATCTGGGTATTGTCATAAGTGACAATGCCCGAAACAATCTGGGTGCCTTATGGTTCGACAAAGTAACTTACACTCCCTGCTCATGTCCTAAATTAATTGACTTTTTTTATAAAAATATACAAGCCTGGGGAAGTTGATGGATATGGCCAGGAAAGTGTCTGCTCATTTCAACTGCTTTTACATGACATAGCACATATTCCTGGATTTACCAAAAATATAACAGTCTGACAGAATGCTGCCTGATTTTCAACGTTGCAATTGGCTGGAATTAAATGCAGTATAGGTTACTATCCATTTTCCATAGCCAGATAGGCTAAATTCACTTGGAGATTAATAAGTCTGTGTTACCCTAAAGAGCTCAGAAGAGGTTCAATACAATTCTAGGAAATCTCAGAGGGCTATTTTCTGGCAATTATAGGTTTTGCAGAATTGCATTACGATCAAATTTGGGGGGGGGAATTTAACAAACTGGAGACATTGAATTTCAAAAGATTTTCTCATCTCTAGTTGGTTGTCATCAGAACTGTTATATACATTATGATATGAATTAGCTAACTAAATAATGAGCTAGTTAATCATAGCTCCATCCTTAGTGTGACTGTCATCATCTTCTTATTATGCTATGTCTGGCTTTCTGTGTCGCCTATGTTTGAAATTTGATACCAGATAGTGATATATTACAGACCCACAGAACAACTTCAACAAACTCTACTAGAAAAAAGGCCTGCACACGTTTAGCGTTAAATAAATGTACAGGTGCAGTAATACACTACGTGGCCAATATACAAACATATACATACAGTACACTATGCACCAGCACACTGAGATTAATGAATATATGAACTCCACTACTGCTGTAAAAGTTAAAAACGTAAGGTGCTTATTTAAAATTTTTTGATAAAAAAGTGCAAAGGCTATCCAACCACATCAAGGTGTACCTAAATATGGGTGTTCCCCATCACACACTGCGATTAATAAATACATGAACAGGCCTGGTTTCCTTTCCCTTCCTCAGATCAGATGAGGCCTGGCTTGGAACGTGGTGACCTGGTTACGTAGGACATTATCGTAACCAACCTTGTGATAATAGTATATCCATCATCTGAGACAAGTTTTGTGAAGATGCAAGTATTGCAAATGAACAGATTGCATTTTTATATCTCTTTTGAAAGTGATTTTAAAAAATAAGTAATTTTAGTTTGGCAAAGAATATTATTTGCAGTTGCAGGGGACTTCGATAGGACCCCCTGAAGCTCCAAGTATCTCTAATATTTTTATGTAATATTTTGAACAACAATTTATGTCTAATATCTGGTCAAGCCATATTAAGCTATGGTTAAGCTATATGGACAATTTTTTCATCCTTTGGAAAGGCTCGGATAGCTTTCTACAGGAGTTTCATATATATTTTAAAGGGAACATGTCACCAGAAATAACGCTAGTAACCTGCAGCTATGCAGTAAGTCTGCAGGTTATTAGTGCTATTATGCTGCCCGACGCCTGAACTTTATTCTCCCCGCCATCATTAAGCTTCAGTCATGGAGGCAGGGGTGGGTCTGATTCAGTCACCGCTCTGAGAGTACAGAGCGGTTGCTGATATTGTGCCCCGGCCCTTACTGACAGCTGAGCCCCAATGCAGAGAGAGTATCAGTCAGAGCTAGGGGCATGGTTACAGTCACTGCTTTGTATTCTCAGAGCTGTGACTGAACCAGCGCCGCGTCCACCTCCATGACTGAAACCGAATGCTGGCAGGGAGAATAAAGTTAATTTTCTCCCAGCAGCGTTTGGCTATGTGCAGTCGCCGGGCAGCATAATAATGCTATTGACATGTAGATTAACAACATATCTGCAGGTTAATAGCATTATTTCTCGTGACAGGTTCCTTTTAACAACTGTCTTTCTTTAGAAACAAATGCTACATGTACACATTTCCTTGATGTAGAGATTAAAAATATAGATGGACAGCTACAAACTGTACTATATTCTAAGCCTTTGGATCGTAATAATTTATTAAGGAGACTACCATTATCATAAAGATCAAACAATTTAAAAAAATTGTCCAAAGAGGATATAATGCTGAGGAGATTAAAATAATTGGGGAACAAATAGGTAGAAAAGATAGGGACGAGATAAAAATGTGTAGAAAAAAATACTAAAAAGAAAAACAATAATCTTTTTATATCTACATTTTATACTCATGCAGGAAAGATTAAACATGGTATTAAAAAACACTGGAAAATGTTACAAAAAGCCAGTTTGGAATTTCTATTTAAAGACTAAAATGCTCGGGTGCTCGAAGCACGGGCCGAGCTCACCGTGATACTCGAGTGCTCGACCCGAGCAACGAGCCCAATGTTAGTCTATGGGAGACCCGAGCATTTTTGCGGCGGCACCCCCGGCAGTCTATAGAAAGCCTAAAAAGTGACCAAAACCATAGTGACAGTGCTCAAAAGACATGGGGACAGCATGGGGATCGCCACAGGAAGCATTCCTGACCCCCAGGTCACTGTTATCAGAGGTATTAAGCCACTTTTACGGGCTTACAATAAACCGTTCAAAAACGAAACTGAAAGTGCTTTCCTGTGAAATATGTTAACCCCTTAATGACCTTGGGTCTTTCTGTTTTTGTGCTTTCATTTTTTGCTCCCCTTCTTCCCAGAGCCAGAACTTTTTAAATTTTCGTTCAATATGGCCATGTGAGGACTTATTTTTTGCAGGACAAGTTGTACTTTTAAATGCCTTCACTTGTTTTACCATATCGTGTGCTGGAAAACGGGAAAAAAATTTCAAGTGCGGTGAAAGTGAAAAAAAAACATTCAATTCCACAGATGTGTTTTTTGGGTCCTTTTTTTACCACGTTCACTGATTGCTAAAACTGACCTGCCATCATTATTCTCCAGGTCATTACGAGTTTTCAGACACCAGACATGTACAGGTTCTTTTTTTAATTTAAGTGGTGAAAAAAAAAATCCAAAGTTTGCTAAATTAAAAAAAAAAAAAAAAGACGTCATATTCGGAGACCGGTAGCGTCTCCATTTTTCGGGATCTGGGGCTGGGTGAGGGCTTATTTTTTGTGCGTCGGACTGACATTTTTATTGATACCATTTTGGGGTAGATGAGATGTTTTGATCGCCCGTTATTGCATTTTAATTACAATGTTGCAGCGACCAAAAAAACGTAATTCTGGCGTTTAGAATTTTAATCTCGTTACGCCGTTTACTGATCGGATTAATTTTTCTTTCATATTGATAGATCAGGCGATTATGAATGCGGCAATGCCAAATATGTGTATGTGGTTTTTTTTTTTAGATATTTTATTTTGAATGGGGCGAAAGGGGGGTGATGTAAACTTTTATATATTTTTTTATTTTTTTTTATATTTTTAAAGACTTTTTTTTTACACTTTCTGCATGCTTCAATAGTCTCCATAGTAGACTAGAAGCAGCAGTTGTCTGATTGCTTCTACTGCATACAAGCGATGAGCAGATCGCTTGTATGTAGGAGAAATGCTCACTTGCTATGAGCGCCGACCACTAGGTGGCGCTCATTGCAAATGAGACATGACAACCACAGGCGTCTGCTGCAGACCCTGGGTTGTCATGCCCATCCATTGGTGACCCGCGATCACGTGACTGGGTCACCGATGGGCGGGGCTTAGGATGCGCTTCCCGGAAGCGTAAGTTGAATGCCGCTGTCAGAGAATGACAGCGTCATTTAACATGTTAACAGCCGCAGGTGGATAGCGATTCCACCCGCGGCTGTTGCGGGCACATGTCAGCTGTAATAATCAGCTGACATGTGCTTGGTTCAGTGCGGGCTCAGCGCCGGAGTCCCTGCTGAACCGGCCTTCCCGACCTGGTGTGTACTATTACTGAACACGTCGGAAAGGGGTTAATGAACATCCTTTCCAGGGTAAAGACTTGTGTATAAGGTAAAATAAATAACCAAAACCAAAAATGCTCTTCCACACCTTGGGCTATGTTCACAAGTAGCATTTTTTATGCGTTTTTGCACTTTTGCATTGCTTTCAACTGTGACAAATGCATTCACCGGGAAATGTCATTTAAACATTTTACAACCTTACCTGGCCATGTGCTGTGTGACACATGCATACAGTGCTGAAAAAACATGGGAACAGCATGGGGAAGACCCCTGGAAGCATCTCTGGCTCCCAGGTCACTGCCTAAAAGTGTGCCCATCAGAAGATGCAGACTTGCAACTATCCCCATGCAAGTCCTTGTCCCAGGGCAGTGTTCAATAGTACCTCCCCCATTCCTTGCAATGCAAGCGCAAGTATTCAGCCTGCCACCCACCCACCCCCAGGCTAAAATACCATACTGCAAGCTTGCACTTAAAATTGGGCCTTTTAGGCATGTGGAGGTGGAATCTGACCACCACGTCATGCCTGCGTCGGCGGTCTGGTATCCATACTCAGTCCCCAGCCGCCCCGCAGCCGGGAGCCCACACACGGTCCGCAGCCGCCTGGGGGTGGCCGGGTGTCCATAAACGGTCCCCAGCTGCCCCTATTTGTCCCAGTAACCTTCCCCACACTTTTCTTAGCATGGCCTGCTTTAGGGCAGCATTGGCCGAGCCCACCAGACAACCAGACTCCTCCATCAGGGGAGTTGAGAGTGCCAAGGTGGGGAGCATGATGATGATGATAGAAGTTAACATCTGCTTTGTTTTCTTGGAATGCAAGCGTAAGTGTGCAACCTGCCACCCACCCACCCCCAGGCTGCAATACCATACTGCTAGCTTGCTTGCACTTGAAATGAGGCCTTTTAGGCATGTGGAGGCAGACGCCGGCCACCATGTAATGGCTGCGCCGGTGGCCTGGTATCCATACTCAGTCCCCAGCCGCCCGGCGGTCGGGTGTCCACACTCGGTCCCCAGCCGCCAGGGGGCGGCCGGGTGTCCATACTCGGTACCCAGCCGCCCGGCGGCTGGGTGCCCACAAACGGTTCCCAGCCACCTTGGGGCGGCTGGGTGTCCATAAATGGTCCCCAGCCGCTCCTCTATTTCCCGGTGCGCCTTATACACAAGCGCGCATACCAAATTATTACCTGTGCCCTCCCCAGTGCATTTAGTGGGAAGGATAGCCTAACCACAAAAACGTGGACAAATGAATGTGGCCAGGGATGGTCCATCTCACTGACGCCTTCACACTGGGTTAATATTGTGGAAGCCAGGACACAGTTGGACACTGGGATGCAACACGTCCTCCAGACATGGAGGATTGCAGGTCCTGGGTCAATCAGGCTTCAACACAAAGTTCAGGAGTAGAGATGAGCGTTGTTCGACTCGAACTGTTCGCCAATCTCAAATTCGAGCTGTTTTGGGCGGTGTTCGAGCCGTTCGGCGAACACGAACGATTTGAGAAAAATTCGGCTGTTCGAGGTTATGTTCGATAACTGTTCGTGCACCAAAATCATAACTGGATTTTTTCTCAGTAATGATGAAAATTAATGTTAATACGCAGTTTGAGTGTACAGCGGGGTGGGGGGAGGGACAGGGGATGGATCTCTGCAGGAATAATGAAGATCTCCATTTTTTTTTCTCTTTCCCGCATTTACAGTGGGGAGGTGCAAACTGTCAGCCTATCAGCAGCGCACACACGGAGTGAAGTGCTTTTTTTCACACAAGCAAGGGCATGTGTCATTGGCAGTGTATGTCACATGTCCTTGTCCTATAAGACCAAGCCATTTTCCCCGTCGCCACCATTTTCTCACTGCTGCAGCTGCGTGTTAGACGGCACCGCTGTTGCTGTGTGCGCTATACCTTGTTAATTTCAAGCCAATTTTCGCACAAATCTACAGATAGCTTGGGAGTAGGGAATAGTTGTGATTGCAGTCCTTTTAAGGACTAGGTTACAGCATTTCCTACGATTTTTATCAGGCAGGTCTGTGCTCTTAAATAGATAGATTGTGGGAGTAAAGACTAATTGTAATTGCAGTCCTTTTCAGGACTAGGTTACATCAGTTCCTATCAGTTTTTGCCAGGCAGGTCTGTGCCAGTGCTGTGCAAGATTTTTTCACAGCATTTGGCTGAATCTAGCAAAGCTAATCCTTTTTGGCCTATTGCAGAGTGTGTTAGTCAGTGGAGTAGCCTATCTGTGTTGCAAGATATACCACCTGTGTATAGAATACCAATTTTTTTACTGCACCTAGTGAAGTAAAATCTTTTGGGCATAGCATCATTCTATTAGTCCATCTATACTGACTTCCATCAGGTTGCAAATTGAATATAATTTTTTTCTGCATCTAGCTCTGAAAAAATATTTGGGCTTCTAGCAGTGTGTGGGACTTGTTCTATTAGTCCATCTATACTGACCTCCATCAGGTTGCAAACTGAATATAATTTTTTTCTGCATCTAGCTCTGAAAAAATATTTGGCCTTCTAGCAGTGTGTGGGACTTTCTCTATTAGTCCATCTATACTGACCTCCATCAGGTTGCAAATTAAAAATAATTTATATCTGCATCTAGCTCTGAAAAAATATTTGGCCTTCTAGCAGTGTGTGGGACTTTCTCTATTAGTCCATCTATACTGACCTCCATCAGGTTGCAAATTAAAAATAATTTTTTGTCTGCATCTAGCTCTGAAAAAATATTTTTCCTTCTAGCAGTGTGTGGGACTTTCTCTATTAGTCCATCTATACTGACCTCCATCAGGTTGCAAACTGAATATATTATTTTTCTGCATCTACCTCTGAAAAAATATTGGGCTTCTAGCTGTGTGTGGGACTTGTTCTATTAATCCATCTATACAGACCTCCATCAGGTTGCAGACTGAATATAATTTTTTTCTGCATCTACCTCTGAAAAAATATTTGGGCTTCTAGCTGTGTGTGGGACTTGTTCTATTAGTCCATCTATACTGACCTCCATCAGGTTGCAAACTGAATATAATTTTTTTCTGCATCTAGCTCTGAAAAAATATTTGGCCTTCTAGCAGTGTGTGGGACTTTCTCTATTAGTCCATCTATACTGACCTCCATCAGGTTGAAAACTGAATATATTTTTTTTCTGCATCTACCTCTGAAAAAATATTTGGGCTTCTAGCTGTGTGTAGGACTTGTTCTATTAGTCCATCTATACTGACCTCCATCAGGTTGCAAATTGAATATAATTTTTTTCTGCATCTAACCCAGCCAATAGTTTTGGCCTAATACCACAGTTTGGCCACTCAGCTCTGCTCGGTTCCCATCCATTGTTTTTTTGTGCAAACAACTCCAGAGTTGTGAATTAGTTAACCACCAAAATGAGTGGAAAAAGGCCTGCTGCTGGTGGAAAGGGGAATAGGCGTGTTGGGAAGGGGAAAAAAGGTTGTGTCCGTGGGGTAGGTGTTAAAGCAACAGTAACATCTGCAGAAGAAAGACCATCTTCCAGCCAAACTAAAATGTCTACTTCTTTTAGCGGACAATGTGATAAGATCCCTTTCTTACGGCCACGCCAATCACTACAAATTCCAGATGAGGCACAAAAACAGCAGGTGCTTCAACGGATATCAAGTGCTCCTTTATGTGGGCTCTCCTCCACATCAACTTCAACATCACAAATACTCCAGTCCTCAAAGGTGTCACCCCAATCGCACTTGCTTCCTCACAGCTCCCAAATCTCCAGCTGCCCGTCTGAGTATGAGGTAGAACAGATGGTTGAGTCTGCAGAGCTATTTACTCATACTATAGCCTGGGAATCAGAGGTCGACTCCAGCGCTTCTGTGAATCCAGACGAGGAAATGATCTGCACTGATGCCCAGAATCTTTATGAGTCGGATCCAGGACCAGACGTAGAAGGTTCTGACCATAATGTAGACCCTCATTCCCAAACTGTAACTCCTGTTGGTGGAGACAATGAGGAAGACGATGATGAGACTCAAATACCTGATTGGAGCGACAACTTTAGTTTTTTGTCAGGGCAGGAACAGGTTGGCTCTGAGGACGACGGGTGTGATAATGCACAGGGTGATGTTGATGAGGTTGGAGATCCCACTTACTGTCAACCCACAGTCAGCCAAGAGATGAGGTCAGCAGAGGAGGTGGAGGAAGATGCTAGTGACGACGAGGTCAGGTTGCGCCTTCCTGGACAGAGACGTAGTACTGGAAGCACGTCAACAACTGCATCCTCAAACACAACTATGCCTCTCACCACAAGTCGTGGTGGCTCTTCAGGTCGCATGGGTGCTAAGCCTTGCATAGTCTGGGCATTTTTTCAGATCGATAAAGATGACCCAACTCGTGTTATCTGTAACATTTGTCAGCAAAAGCTAAGTAGAGGCCAAAAAATACATAGTTTGAGTACTTCATGCATGAACCGGCACATGGACATGAAGCATAAGTTGCAGTGGGAAGCTCAGTGTGCTACAATGCGGCCTAGCTGGCCGGGCCAACCACCGTCTGCCATATCTTGTGCATCCGCGGCCTCTTCATCCTCTGTGACTGGGGGGACAGCAGTCACACCTGTTTTGGGGCGCAGACCTGCCACCTCTTTACCCGCAACAGCCAGCGTGATTGGCAGGTCATCATTTTCTTTGGAGGTGGTAACACCAGCTGGTGTTGAGCGCTGTCCGACATCGATAGCACCACCTTTGGATCAAGGCAACCTAACATGTCCGCCTGCATTTTCCTCACAGACCGGCAATTTGCCGGGGACACCCTTATCAACCCCGTCTAAGCACAATAGCCAGCCCTCGGTCCCTCAGATGTGGACAAGTAAAAGACCATTTCCTCCTAGCCATGAGAAAGCTAAGAGGTTGAATTTCACCATCTGCAAGCTCTTGGCTACAGAAATGCTGCCTTTCCGCCTGGTGGACACAGAGGATTTTCGAGACCTTATGTCCATCGCAGTGCCCCAGTACCAGATGCCCAGTCGGCACTACTTCTCAAAGAAAGGTGTGCCTGCGCTCCACCAGCATGTCGCACACAACATCACCGCTTCTTTGAGAAACTGTGTGTGTGACAGGGTGCATTTCACCACAGACACTTGGACGAGTAGGCATGGACAGGGGCGTTACATGTCGCTGACTGGGCACTGGGTAACTATGGTGACAGCAGGACAAGGGGCTGCTGTCCAAGTCTTGCCGTCCACACGAGATGTGCGTCAATCCTCTTTATGTCAAAGTTCCTCCACTGCTTCTGCCTCCTCAACCTCCTCTCGGTCTTCCACCTGCACCCAAAGCCTGTCTGGTCATGCCACAAGCTTTCTAACTGCGCAGAAGGGATCCTGCACGCCTCCTTACTATGCTGGCAGTAGGGCTCAACGTCATCAGGCGGTTTTAACTTTGAAATGTCTGGGAAATGTGAGTCACACAGCTGAGGAGTTGTGGTCAGCTCTGGAGAACCAATTTCATGAATGGTTGTCTCCACTGGACCTGAAACCAGGGAAGGCCGTGTGCGACAATGCTGCAAACCTGGGTGCGGCCCTTCGCCGGGGCAATGTCACACACGTGCCTTGTATGGCTCACGTGTTGAACCTGGTTGTCCAGCAATTTTTAGCCCACTATCCCAGACTAGATGGCCTTCTGCAGAGGGCACGGTCGCTGTGTGCTCACTTCCGCCGTTCGCATCCCGCAGCTCAGCGACTTACATCTCTACAGAAGTCGTTGAGCCTGCCACTTCACCGGCTAAAATGCGATGTGCCTACCCGGTGGTATTCAACTCTGCACATGTTGCAGCGACTGTGGCAGCACCGACAAGCCCTGGTGCAATACGTTCTGACGTATAGCCTGGGCCAACGAGATCCAGAGGTGGGGCAAATCACCCTGGAGGAGTGGTCTCAGATCAGGGACCTATGCACCCTTCTGCACAGTTTTGAAATGGCGACGAAGATGTTTAGTGCTGACGATGCCATTTTCAGCATGACTATTCCGGTGATTTACATGCTGGAGCACATGTTAAACAGAATTCGGAGTCAGGTGGTGGCACAAGAGTAGGTGGAGGAAGTAGAGGAGGAGGAGTTGTATGCGGAAGGGCTAACATCTGCAAGGTCCAGACGGTCGGCAGCACCAAGGCGGCAGGCATGTGAGGGTGGGGGAGATGGTTTTACCAGGGCGCATGGTAGCAGCCAAACTAGTGAGGAAGGTGCAGGAGCCCAGGAAGAAGTGGAGGACGAACTGATGGAAGACTCATCAGATGAGGGAGACCTTGATCACATTTCTGTTGTGCGAGGTTGGGGGGAGAGGACAGAGGAAGGAAGCATGATTGTTACCTCGCCACCAATACAACAGGGACTTGGTGCTCCTGGATGCGCAACACACATGAGTGCCTTCTTGCTGCACTACCTGCAACATGACCCTCGAATTGTGAGAATTAGAAATAATCCTGACTACTGGGTTGCCACACTGTTAGATCCCCGGTACAAAAGTAAATTTGCAGAAATTATTCCTGCCATAGAAAGGGATGCACGCATGCAGGAGTATCAGCAGAGACTGTTGCAGAATCTTACATGTGCTTTTCCACAAAACACCAGTGGTGCACGTAGTGAATCTCACAGTTCCAACTTGCCAACCGTGGGACCGTCAAGTGTTCAGCACTCAAACCGTAACAGAACCACAGTATCTGCTGGTAACATCAATTTTGCGGAATCATTTCACCACTTTTTTAGCCCATCCTTTGCAAGGCCACAGGAGACAAGAAGTCTGACACATAGTCAACGCCTAGAGACGATGGTACAGGAGTATCTCCAAGTAAACATTGAAGCCATGACTGTGTCACTGGACCCTTGCTCTTTTTGGGCTTCCAATCTGGATAAATGGCCGGAGCTAGCCACTTACGCCTTGGAGATCTTGTCATGCCCCGCAGCCAGCGTTCTGTCTGAACGTGTGTTCTGCGCTGCTGGTGGTGTGCTGACAGATAAGCGCACGCGGCTCTCCACTGATAATGTAGACAAACTCACGTTCATAAAGATGAACAAATCATGGATCCGAAACAACTTTTCTACCCCTGTGTCATCCTGGGGAGAGTAAAAGCTTGATGATTGGTTAAAATCACCCTACCAACCGTTTTAAGCTTTCAAATTACTAATCATGTTTATCTGTATCTTGGCTGGAAAATAATTTGGTCTTTGTAGCAGTGTACAGCACTGATTCTATTAGGCCATCTATAATAAGCTCCACCAGATTTAAAATTACTAATCATGTTTATCTGTATCTTGACTGGAAAATAATTTGGGCTTTGTAGCAGTGTGCAGCACTGATCCTATTAGGCCATCTATACTAAGCTCCACCAGATTTAAAATTAATAATAATTTTTAGCTGCATCTAGCCCGGAAAATAATTTTGGGGCTCCGAGATGCGCAAGACACATAAGTGCCTTCTTGCTGCACTACCTGCAACATGACCCTCATATTGTCAGAATTCGAAGTAATCATGACTACTGGGTTGCCACACTCTTAGATCCCCCAAACTTTTCGATCAACCTTTTCATTTTAATAAAGACCAAAAAGATGGTCATTTTTTAAATTATAAGCATTAGCAGGTTATTAGAAACTGAAATCAAACAGTTTTCAACTCAAAACTTTATTCTAGGTGATGTTACATTTTCACATAGGACCCCTTGTTCGAAAGGAGCTTCTGAACTCTCTCGTCCATTGAATTTGTCAGGTTTTGGATGGTTTCTGCTTCAATTGTTTTGCATGAGGACAGAATACCCTCCCAGAGCTGTTGCTTAGATGTGAACTGCCTCCCACCATCATAGACACTCCTTTTGATGATGCTCCAGAGGTTCTGAATGGGGTAGAGGTCAGGGGAGCATGGGGGTCACACCATAAGTTTGTCCCCTTTTATGCCCATATCAGCCAGAGATGCAGATGTTTTATGTGCAGCATGAGATGGTGCATTATCATGCAAAAAAATGATCTTGCTGTGAAATACACGGTTCTTCTTCTTGAACCATGGCAGGAAGTGCTGTTTGAGAAACTCCACATACATTATGGAGTTCATCTTTAGCGCCTTCAGGGATACTAAAGGGGCCGACAATCTCTCTCCCCATGATTCCAGCCCAAAACATTACTCCACCTCCTCCTTGTTGGCGCTGTAGCCGTGTTTGCGTGGGGTGTCCATCAACCAGCCACCCTCCACTCCATCCATCTGGACCATGGAGCGCTGCACGGCACTCATCCGTGAACAAAACAGTTTTAAAATCAGTCTTCATGTAATGTTTGGCCCACTGGAGCCGTTTCTGCTTGTGTGAAGTGGATAGAGGAGGCCGACAGGATGGCGTATGCATAGCTGCAAACCTCTGAAGGACCCTGCATCTTGTTGTTCGGGGGACGTTGGAGGCACCAGCAGCTTCAAAAACTTGTCTGCTGCTATGACAAGGCTTTTTTGCCGCTGCTCTTTTAACCTGACGTAATTGCCTGAAGGAAAGAGTCCTCAATTTGCCCTTATCAGCACGCACACGTGTGTACTGTGAATCAGCTACATACTTCTTAATTGCCAAGACACTTCATCCTGATCATCGCACAATGTTGATTGTAGTCATGCCTTGACCTAAACACTCCACAATTTGTTGCTTCTCAGCAGCCGACACATCCTTTTTCTTTCCCATTTTGGCAGAAAATGTAGGCTGCTTAATAATGTGAGACAGCCTTCTTAAGAAGTCTTGCCTTTCATTGGACACACCTGCCAAACTAATTAGCACAGGTGTCTGCAATTGCTTACAGTGATATAAAGAGCCCTGACACACATCACCATCAATGAGTTTAACTGACAAACAAACAAATTCTTCCCTTATCACTCCTAAACACTTTTTGCATAATAATTTGGAACACAGTGTACATGTGCTTTTCCACAAAACACCAGTGGTTCACGTAGTGAATCTTACAGTTCTAACTTGCCAACCGTGGTCTGTATGGAGTTGTTCAATAAAGGGCCCAAAATTAAGATAACATAGATGGGAGAGGTCTCTATGAATAGGAATTCCTAAGTATTTGATACCCTGTGAGGGCCAGGCAAAAGGAAAGTTGGACTGGATGGAATCCTATAAGGATTTGGGGAGGGAGACATCGAGGGCCTCAGACTTCGCTGCATTGATTTTAAAATTTGACCATGTAACAAAGTGATCTATTTCAGCCATAACAGCATGGATGGATACATGTGATTGAGTGATATATACTAGGACATCATCAGCATATAGAGAGCACTTGTACTCGGTGCCTCCCACCTCAATCCACCTAATATTGGAGTTATGGCGAATTGATGAGAGCAGGTGCTCCGTCACAAGGATGTATAAGAGAGGGGACATAGGACATCCCTGCCTTGTCCCATTGGTGATTGTGAAAGGTGATGAAAATGTTCTGATGCACCCCCTGGGCCTTGGGACACCTGGAGCCGGACCGTTTTTGGTGGATGCTGGTGGTTGTAGTCTTCGTGGCGGCGCGCCCGGTTCCATGGCTCAGGGTGGTCAAACCAGTGGCGGAACTATTTATGTGGTTTTGATGTTTAAATGTCCGACTACGCCACCCGTGGATTGCAGTCAGAGTGATCCGCTGCTGCAGGGCAGACCGCTGAGGCTGGTGTTGTGGGTGCAGCAGAGAGTAGCATAACTCCCCACGGGAGGAGTATAGCCTCAGGGCAGAGTATGCGGAGGATGGGGTGATGGTGCAGGGCAGCAGCAGTAATGACACGGAGTCAGTGATGCAGTCCAGGGCCTTTACTCACAGTTCTTATTATCCAGACCACGTCTGCAGGTAACGGCTGCCCACGTCGTACTGTGCTCACCAGGTGAGGGGCTCAGTCAACTCCCAGATAACTTTGGAGCGCTTCACAGGACCCCCTTTGTGTGTCCTTTGTCTGGCCTTTCTTACCAACCCTTCTGTCCGGCTGCCTCGGGCCTCCTCTTGGTAAACTTGGCGCCAGTTTCCCTGACCCTATGTGGTGCCTTCCTAGCGGGTGTAGCGAGGGGCTGCGCCACATAAAATGTCACAGCCTCCGGTTTCTAGCTGAGGGTCGTTTCCTGCCTCCACTAGTTTCGGGGACCGGTCTCCCCCTTTGGCCTGACCCCTCCACGCAGGTGGATTCGGGCGTGCGGTGGCGACTCGCCCGTCCGCACCCCTGGGATCCCTTCATTCCTCGTTCCTGGAGGCTTCTCCGCTCCTCTTCCTTCCTTCTCCCTCTTCCAGGCCTGGGCCTATGTTACTAGGCCCGCCTCCGGAGCAGAGCTCATGCAGAGCCCCTGCTCCCTGCCGCTTCTGCTCAGACTTCTCTGCACTGAACTAAGATGGTGCCCACCTTTTATACTCCCTTCTCAATGCACCCAGGAACTGCTTCCTCCCTGCTCCTGCACTACAGGGTTTCCCTTCCTCAGTGTTCCGTCCCCCCACTCCAGCCAGGGACAGGGACTGTCGTGCCCATCTCAGAGGCATACTGCTCGCCCTGCCCCACGGCAATGTGGTGTAATGCATGCAGGTGTCGGGTCCTGATCCACACTCCATCCTTACCTGAGAGTGAGATATCACACCTCTGGGTGAGGTGCAATACCTCTGTAGCAACCGAGCCCTCAGGGTGCTACAGTTCCATTTATCTTCAGCCTAGTTGACTCATTGCGATACAGGGCCATGATTTTGGCTATAAAAGGGTCCCCTAGACCCCTACCCCAAGCTTTTTAAGAGAATCATATATGGCGTGCCAGGAGACTCTATGGAAAGCATTCTCAGTATCCAACGAGAGTATCTAATTACAAATTTTTAACTGTATCTAGCCCAGGAAATACTTTGTGCCTAGTAGCAGTGTCTGCTAGTCAGCGAATTATCCCGGCTGTTAAGCAAGCTACACCACCTGTAGTTTGGACACTTAATTTTTTCAAAGGAAATGCTTCGGGACCACGGGATACCCCAAGGCATAGGGGCTGGGACTGGCAGTAGGATGCCTTGCGGTGGACAGCCGAGCTCGATCCTTATAAAAGCTTTTTAACTGCAGCAGCTTTAGTGGACGCTACTGGAGCTGGAATTACGCGGCTGCTGGCATGAGACTTGCCCTCCAATAGATCCTTGTAAATGGATTTAAAGTGTATTCATTCAAATTAGAGAGACAATTTAAATTAAAAAGCTTAGAGCTGCCTCCACCACAGGGGGGCTCGCTCGACCCACCAGCGGACAGGCACTAGTATTGGGAGAGGGGGGCTGGCCATCAGGGTTCACCGCGGCTCTGGCACAAACCCGGCGACACGGAGGTGGCACGGGCAGGAGCGGACTGAACGTGTCGGCTTCTCACTTTTTGGATTTTAGAAGGGCATGACATGCCTATATCTGTGTCTCCTCCTCCTTTTACTCCTCCACCTCTTTTCTTTTCGCATGACTATATGTACTTGTCACTTTTCCATGTGTTAGTTGTGTCTTCTGAGCAGTTTGTCAGCTTTTGGACACCTTTGAAGGTGTTTTCTATGTGTTTCTATGTGTTTTTGTTTGCCTGCCATTGGTTTTAACGGTGTTCGAAGGTGTTCGACGAACAGTTCGACGAACAGTTCGGCGAACACACGGGTGTTCGACGAACCGAACCGAACTCGAACACTACGGGGGTGGCTCAACACTATTCAGAAGGTAGACAGCAGCAGTGATCGGCCTCCTACACAACGAGTAAATTATTCATGATCATGAGGCCATCCATCTCCTTAGCTTTCTGTTCCTTGGAATGCAAACGCATGTATGTAGTAGCGGCTAGGCCTGAGGTGGTCAGCGTTTTGGCGCATATCCTACCTCCTCCGAGGATTGCTGGATGTTTTCCTGCTACTATCCCAGTTCTATGACTCCCGTTAAAACAAAGCTTCAGGTGATGAATGATGGATGAGGTGGTGGCAAAGGAAAAAGAGCAGGAGGAACAGGGACCATTCACATCAATATCAGGCCAGTCAACCACACATGTCTTGTAGGATAAGTTTCTGTACCAGAAGGAGCAGTTCGGCTACACCATTATAGGGCATACAGTGAGTGCAATGCCTACCAAAAATTTAGAGGCACTCCAATGCCCCTTGGAAGTGACATGGAGGTCAAAGGGCCTTAACTAAACCGTTTTTTCCATTTATTGCAACTGGGTCTCCTGTACACTGTTGGCCTAAGCAGTGAATGGAAGGCTTTCCAAAAATTATGAGGAACTGGAATGCCCCTTGAAACAGACGTGGATTACAGCATACAAAAAACTTTCTACCCATTATTGGGGAGTGGGTCTCCCTTAGTATTCGCCTATGCATTGAAAAGCAAAAGCTGACTAAAATTAGGAGGAAATGCAATGCCCGTTGCAAGAGTCGTGGAGGTTAGAGGTAATTAAAAGCAACATTTAAATGCCCCTTGGAAGAGCTGTGGAGATCAGAGTGGTTTAACAAGACGGTTTTAACGCCCCTTGGAAGAGATGTGGAGGTCACAGTAGCTTAGCAATACGGTTTTAATGCCCCTTACAAGAGCCATGCAGTACAGCATATTAAAAACATTATTCCCATTATTGGGGAGTGGGTCTCCCATAGTCTTTGTCTATGCCTTCCAAACAAAAGCTGCCCAAATTTAGGACGGAGGAACTTGCAATGTTGGCAACATGGACCACGGTCACCCTGGTGGTAAAGTAGTGGTGGAGCCTGAGGATAAGGAGAAGAGCAAAAAACAGTCGAAATGAGGAAGCGTATACCCATGTGTGGGTGTGAAGCGGTGCATGGGAATACACCTTCCGAAATAACACAGTGGATTTGACTTTATGTTACTCTGCTGTCATTTGGTGGTGATGAGAAGTCTGGCTCAATCCAGCCCTTGTTCATTTTGATAAGGGTCAGCTTGTTAGTATTGTCAGTTGACAGGCGAGTGCGCTTATCAGTTATAATTCTCCCAGCGGCACTAAAAACACGCTCCGATAACACGCTAGCGGCAGGGCAGGCCAGGACCTCCAAGGCGTACAGAGGAAGTTCATTCCAAGTGTCCAGCTTGAATACCCAATAATTAAAAGGCACAGAGGAATCACAGAGGTCGCTGGTACGGTCGGCAAGGTACTCCGTCACCATCTTTTGAAACTTTCCACTCCTTGTGAGAGTACCCCGCTCCTCAGGGCCTGTAAGCTGGGTGGCTCTCAGAAAACTTTCCCAGAATGTTGACAGTGTTCCCCTGCCTCTCCTGGTTTGGAGTTGGGTCTCTCTCACCTGTACGCCTTGGTTGGGAAACGAACTGTGACCTCTGCCGCTAGCGTGTTCTGATGGGAATTTTTTTAATAGTTCTCCAGCAAGAGCCTTCTGGTACTACCCCCTTTTTGTAGACCTATCCACCTCAGGAAAAAGAGAGTGAAATTTCTCCTAGTAGTGGAAGTCTAAAAATGTCACCAACCAGTAATGACTGTCACCCAACATTTTGACAACGCGAGAGTCACGGTTAAAGCAGCGTAACATAAAGTCAGCCATGCGTGCCAGACTGGTAACGGGCAAGACTTCCGTGTCCTCACCAAGATGACGACTGACCATGCTCTCCTCCTCCTCCCCCCTGTCCTAAGGACACCCACGCTGAACCGACGGTATGACAGTTGTACAGTTACTACCGTCTACAGCGCATGATACAAGCTCCTGTTCATCCTCCTCCTCTTCCTCTCCCTCATTCTCCCCCAATGCACGTTGGAATGCGATGAGGCAATTGTGTCTCGTCATCGTCCTCCTCTTGTGACAAATTGCCAGCGTCGACTTCCTGTGGCCCTGGCTGTTCAAATATTTGGGCATCGCCTCTTCCACCACTTCAAGAGGAGCAGGCGAGGGGCACAAATCTGGAAATGGACCAGTGAACAGCTCTATAGAGTGTGGGATCAGTTGCTGTCTGACGACACTCGGCATGGTGGGAGGAAGGAGCATCAGGGTGAGGAGGAGTATGCGGTCGAGACACACGGCTACTAAGAGTTGACCGTGTGGAAGACAGACCGGAGGTGGTGGTGCCCAGGTAACTGGAAGTATTATCTGCTATCCAATTAATAACCTGTTCACACTGATCAGTTCGCAATACTGGTGTTGTTCTGTGCTTCCCTAGTAATTCGGTCAAGAAGTGGGAGCGAGAAGATGTGGCTGTTGGTTGTGGCACATTTTCACCTTGGCCACGGCCCCGTCCTCTGCACGCACCATCCCCAGAACGTCCAATTCCACGTCCCTTGCCACGCACCTTGCCCATTGTAAAGGAAGTAAAATAGCTTACACTATTACTGTTTTTCTTTACGGAAAAAATATCAAAAGCTGAATAATAGAGATTTTTACTGTGGAATGGCAAAACCACAGTTATTGTTTACTGGTGTATACCAGACAATTTTAAATAGATGTATTTGTGGCTGAACAGTGAGCGACACACTCAAACTGTTTTTTTTAGGTAAAAATGGCCCAAAAGTGGATAATACAGAGGTTTGAACCGTGGAACTGCAAAACCACACTTTTATTTCTCTGGCCTACACCAGACTATTTTCAGCAAATATATTTGTGTCTGAACAATCAGGGAGACACTATTATTTTTTCTTTTTACGGCAAAAAATGCCAAAAGCAGGATAATAGAGATTTTTACCGTGGAACGGCAAAACCACAGTTATAATTTACTGGTGTACACCAGACTCTTTTAAACAGATATATTGGTGTCTGAACATTCAGGAGACACTATTACTGTTTTTCTTTACAGAAAAAATACCAAAAGCTGGATAATAGAGATTTTTTAGCGCGGGACATGAAGAGCACAGTTATAATTTACTGGTGTATACCAGACTCTTTTAAACAGATATATTGGTGTCTGAACAATCAGGAGACACTATTACTGTTTTTCTTTATGGCAAAAAATTCCAAAAGCAGGATAATTCAGAGATTTGACCCGTGAAGCTGCGAAACCACAGTTCTTTTTCTCGGGCCTACACCAGACTATTTTCAACAGATATATTTGTGTCTGAACAATCAGTAGACACTATTACAGTTTTTCTTTACAGAAAAAATACCAAAAGCTGGATAATAGAAATTTTTTACCATGGAACGGCAAAACCACAGTCATAATTTACTGGTGTATACCAGACTTTTTTAAATAGATATATTTGCGGCTGAACAGTGAGCGACACACTCAAACTGGGTTTTTTAGGTAAAAATGGCCCAAAAGTGGATAATACAGAGGTTTGAAAAGTGGAACTGCAAAACCACACTTCTATTTCTCTGGACTACACCAGACTATTTTCAACAAATATATTTGTGTCTGAACAATCAGGGAGACACTCTTATAGTTTTTTTTTTACGGCAAAAAATGCCAAAAGCAGGATAATAGAGATTTTTTACCGTGGAACGGCAAAACCACAGTTATAATTTACTGGTGTATATCAGACTTTTTTAAATAGATATATTTGCCGCTGAACAGTGAGCGACACACTCAAACTGTTTTTTTTTAGGTAAAAATGGCCCAAAAGTGGATAATACAGAGGTTTGAACAATGGAACTGCAAAACCACACTTCTATTTCTCTGTCCTACACCAGACTCTTTTAAAAAAAATTATTTGTGTCTGAACTGTCGCAGACACACTTTTTTTTTTTTTTTGGGGGGGGGGGATGGGACACCAAAAGGTTCATAAGATGGGTATTTGTACAGTGTGATGGAGGAAAAAAAAAAGAGGATTTAGATAAAAAAAAAAGGATTTTTCCTGGCCCACGAGACCTGGAGCTAAGTCCAGCAATTTCAGCAACAGGAGCGCACAGGACTGTAATGCAGCATTTGGTGGTATAACCACTGCGTCTCCTATACAGCCTGCCTGCCTGCCTGCCTGCCTGATATCTGGGATGGATATTAGTCCTGAGAAGGACAGTTTGTTTGATCTGGCAGCCTTTACAGACCCTACACTAACTATTTCGCAATATATATCTCTCCCTAAATCAGCAGCGCTGTCCCTACACTGTCTGATCCCAGCCGTCTGTGTCCAAGATGGCGGCGCCCGGTTTTAAATACTCAAGATGACGCTGTGCAGCCAGCCAATCAACCCTGAAATGCTCGGTGCTCACCGAACATCCCGAGTAGGGTGATGCTCGGGTGAGTACCGAGGAGTGTCGAGCATGTTCGCTCAACACTCTTTGTATGTCAAAAAGGGGTATCATTAGGTAATCAATTAATTTGGTCAATAAATTAATTCTTGTTAGTGATTATAAAATAATTAGACAGACGGTGGTTAAATCTAGAATGAAAGGTACATACCCATGCTTACCCTGTCAAAATTTCTCAGCACTTGTGAAAGATTATATAGCACAAAGATTTTTATACACATAATAGTGAGAAAGTAATTTATGTATTAAAATGTACTTGTGGGAAAGCATATATTTGCTAAACATCACATCAAATTAAAATTCGACTGACAGCAATTCATTTATATGAGAAAAAAAGAAATGAAAAGGAGAGACAAAAGAAGGATAAAATGAATAAGAAAAGTTTTGAGAAACGACAGTTGCTCAACATTTATATGAGGTTGGACGTAAAATCTGTGACTTAAGGTGACTTAATGTGGTTAGCTTTGGAAATAGTTAATGGAAAGAATGTACACGAACAAATAGATAAGAAACTTTTCAAAGGGGAAACTTATTGGATTTTTGTGTTAGATACAATGAACCTAAATGGAATGAATGAAAAACGCAACTTTAACGTTTTTTTTTGTAAGATGAGGTTAGCTATGTATTAATATATTATTAATATTTACCATTGACGCCTAAGGTGTTAACAGATTTTTATCTTAACAGGAGTTAATTCAGTATATAGTTATCTAAAATCAATATGTATTTCAATACACTTGTCTAACCCTTTTCTTTATGTATATTGTATAGTAGTATATTTGCACGTGGTTGTATATGTTATTTATTTGTATATGTTGCTCTTAAACATTACATGATATATGATATTTAAATCATACCTGGGATACATTGTGCATGCTTAAAGAAGGAAAGTATTCAGACCCCTTTAAATTTTTCACTCTTTGTTTCATTGCAGCCATTTGGTAAATTCTAAAAAGTTCATTTTTTTCTCATTAAAGTACACTCTGCACTCCATCTTGACTGAAAAAAACAGAAATGTAGAAATGTTTGCAAATTATTTATAAAGAAAAACTGAAACATCACATGGTCATAAGTATTCAGACCCTTTGCTCAGACACTCATATTTAAGTCACATGCTGTCCGTTTCCTTGTGATCCTCCTTGAGATGGTTCTACTCCTTCATTGGAGTCCAGCTGTGTTTAATTAAACTGATAGGACTTGATTTGAAAAGGCACACACCTGTCTATATAAGACCTCACAGCTCACAGTGCATGTCAGACCAAATGAGAATCATGAGTTCAAAGGAACTGCCCAAGGAGCTCAGAGACAGAATTGTTGCAAGGCACAGATCTGGCCGTGGTTAAAAAAGAATTTCTGCATTACTCAAGGTTCCTAACAGCACAGTGGCCTCCATAATCCTTAAATGGAAGAAATTTGGGACCACCAGAAGTCTTCCTAGACCTGGCCGTCTAGGCAAACTGAGCTATCGTGGGAGAAAAGCCTTGGTGAGAGAGGTAAAGAAGAACCCCAAGATCACTGTGGCTGAGCTCTAGAGATGCAGTACGGAGATGGGAGAAAGTTCCACAAAGTCAACTATCACTGCAACCCTCCACCAGTCAGGCCTTATGGCAGAGTGGCCCAACGGAAGCCTCTCCTTAGGGCAAGACATATGAAAGCCCGCATAGAGTTTGCTCAAAAACACTTGAAGGACTCCCAGACTATGAAAAATAAGATTCTCTGGTCTGATGAGACGAAGATAAAACTTTTTGGTGATAATTCTAAGTGGCATGTGTGGAGAAAACCAGGCACTGCTTATCACCTGCCCAATACAATACTAACAGTGAAACATGGTGGTGGCAGCATCATGCTATGGGGGTGTTTTTCAAATGCAGGGACAGGACGACTGGTTTCAATTGAAGGAAACATGAATGAAAACTTCTTCCAGAGTGCTCTGGACATCAGACTTGGCCGAAGGTTCACCTTCCAACAAGACAATGACCATAAGCACACAGCTAAAATAACAAAGGAGTGGCTTCAGAACAACTCTGCAACCATTCTTGACTGGCCCAGCCAGAGCCCTGATCTAAACCCAATTGAGCATCTCTAGAGAGACCTGAAAATGTCTGTCCAGCAACATTCACCATCCAAACTGACCGAACTGGAGAGGTTCTGCAAGGAAGAATGGCAGAGGATCCCCAAATCCAGATCTGAAAAACTTGTTGCATCATTCCCAAGAAGTCTCATGGCTATACTAGCTCAAAAGGGTGCTTCTACTCAATACTGAGCAAAGGGTCTGAATACTTATGACCATGCGATATTTCAGTTATTCTTTTTTAATAAATTTGCAAAAATTTCTACATTTCTGTTTTCTTCAGTCAAGATGGGGTGCAGAGTGTACTTTAAAGAGAAAAAAAATTAACTATTTAGAATTTACCAAATGGCTGCAATGAAAGAAAGAGTGAAAAATTTAAAGGGGTCTGAATACTTTCCGTACCCACTGTATGTCTTCTTGATGGATTGCATATTTGATAGACCGTAAATACTATATTTTGATTGAAGAAAATAGTTGTCGGGTGTTTTAATTTACATGCCTCACTTAAAACATTAAAAAAATTGTGAGTCTTCAGTGGTTCATACCTTTTAATGGCTAAGTGAAAAGATGGTAATAAATAACAAGCTTTCCAGACTACTCAGGTCTCTTCATCAGGCATCGCATCAAGAGACCTGGGTAGATATGAATGCTTTCTATTTATTGCCATCTTTTTAGTCAGCCATTAAAAGGTTTCAACCATGGAGGACTTTCGAATTTTAATATTTTCCATCTACTAGCTACTACGTTACAAACATACATTCTTCCACCCTTAAAGCTAAACAGATTCCCTAAAATAGAACCCATTTTTTAAGAAGAACTTTTCTAAATATCTATAGGCAAATTAAATAAATAGATGTGAATGAACAAGGCATAGAAAGTTCAAGGTAATGATTTTGTACTATAAAGATGTAAACTATATCTTAATAATTAATTGTGTGTATCGCCTATTGCTTGAAATATGGTGAAATAAAAATGAGTGTATAAAATAAGGATTTCCTATTGTCAACCATTTATGATCTATACAATATAATTATCTATATAGTGCAGTATAAATCCTGACATGATGTGCAATATATTGTGACATGTTTCTTACCTGTAGTGTTCAAATGAACTAAAAACACAATTTCACACATTATTATTGAATTATGGAACCGTTATTGACTGAAGTAATGTCTGTTTCTGCTCCTCACTGTTCTAGAGTCTGAAGGATATGACAGGCTTGACATTCTGTTTTCAAGATATTCATTCATATATCTCAGTTTTCTAAAAGCATAGTTAAAATGTAATATAGATTTAAAATTGATGCAGATGTAAAATATCATGTGTTTTGTAACAGTCTCCAAGTGATACAAAAATACACAACAAAAATTTGATTTGCAATGTTCATTTAGATAATGCAATTCACCGTCAGCTTAAAAAGTAGCTATAAAAAAACCTAGAAATAAGTTATAATTGAAAATAGAAGAAAAAATTGTCCATGGGCTTGTCTTTCTGTAAACATTTTTAGCTTTTTCCATACAGAGAACTGATTTCCTCCACACCACTTCTGTTTACAGTTAGCATATGACTGAAGACTTTTATCAAAATCTAAATCATGGTTTACTTATGTGCAAGAGAGGAATGTTACGTTTGTAAAGGTCTAAATGTTGCATCAGAGTCACCGACTCTTCAGGACAGTTGCAAGAAGACACTTTACTTTAGAGGAATCCAAAGGGATTACAAAATGCAACTCAATTCTTTGCTAGGTTCCACATGGTTTTCCACCTAATGGTTCTCCTTTAGGGAAGCAACCCCAGAAGAAGGCGGATGCCAAAAGATACATTGGTTTTTTTTGGGACCTGGGATTGGCACCACACTCCTCTACAGGCATTATATCTTATTTTCAAGAGGGTTGAGTCTACATTTGGCTATAATAATAATAATAATTTTTATTTTTATAGCGCCAACATATTCTGCAGCACTTTACAAATTTTAGGGGGGACTTATACAGACAATACAGAATAAGCATATCTCATATCGAAAGGAGTGAGGGCCGCGCTCGCAAGCTTACAGTCTATGAGGAAATGGGGGAGACACAAAAGGTAGAATGTACATATATTGCATAATGCAACCTTGATATACTAAATAGGATAAATAATACATGGACTGGTCGCCTGCCAGTATGTGTGCAGTCCTGACCGAGGCTATTATGTGCATGGTTGGTATGAACCTGAAATTGAAGAAGATTTTAATATGGGGGAAAACTGGGACGGACAACTGGGATGGACAGATAGTGTGTGGAGGCGATACGCCAGTCTAAAGAAATGGGTTTTTAGGGTCCGCTTGAAACTGTGGGTATTGGGAATTAATCTAACTGTCCAGGGCAGTGCATTCCAAAGATTTGGCGCAGCACGTGAGAAATCTTGGAGACGGGAGTGGGAAGTTCGGATTATGGAGGATTTTAGTTTTAAGTCACTGGCAGAAAGGAGGGCACATGTAGGGTGGTAGACTGAGACAAGGGAGGAGACGTAGGGTGTTACTGAAGCATGGAGCGCTTTGTGGGTAAGCGTGATAAGTTTAAATTGAACTCTATATTGGATGGGTAACCAAAGCAATAACTGGCACAGGGAAGAGGTATCGGTGTAGCGGTTGGCGAGAAATATGATCCTGGCTGCTGCTATGGTTTCATTTGGCAATGATGGCAGGGGTAATATCAGACCCTTAATGGGGTACATATTGAGCACCAGTGCAGTCAGTTGCCAATTCAAAATAAATTAAATGAGTTGTGGTGCCACATAGTGGTTATCTACTTGCTAACATGTTTTTTTATGTGATTTTATCTTTTATGTACTGTATTTTGTCTAAATAAAGAGATGATATGGTTATTTCATCTATGTTGTTCCTTTGTACATGTTTGTCTTATAGGATATATAAGGTGCAGGCAAGCCTACTTTCGGTCCGAGTGCTTACCAACTATACATCAGATCGCACTAGGACCAATGTTAGTCTACTTGGCCAGACCTCATCTGGAATACTGTGTACAGTTTTGGGCACCACATTTTAAAAAAGACATAGACAAACTGGAGCAAGTTCAGAGAAGAGCGACCAGAATGGTGACTGGTCTGCAAGCCATGTCCTATGAGGAACGGTTGCAGGATTTGGGAATGTTTAGCTTGCAAAAAAGAAGACTGAGAGGAGACTTAATAGCTGTCTACAAATATGTCAAGGGCTGTCACATTGTAGAAGGATCATCTTTATTCTCATTTGCACAAGGAAAGACTAGAAGCAATGGGATGAAACTAAATGGGAGGAGACACAGATTAGATATTAGAAAAAACTTTTTGACAGTTAGGGTGATTAATGAGTGGAACAGGCTGCCACGAGAGGTGGTGAGTTCCCCTTCAATGGACGTCTTCAAACAGAGGCTGGACAGACATCTGTCTGAGATGATCTAGTGAATCCTGCTTTGAGCAGGGGGTTGGACCAGATGACCCAGGAGGTCCCTTCCAACTCTACCATTCTATGATTCTATGATTCTATTTTGCTTGGAAAGAGCCAGTCCAAGGAAGAAAATCCCTGCATGTCCGAGTTTGATCCGATATTCAGATAACACTCAGTCATGCAAGTCAATGAATGCATGGAAACGATCAGACAGCACTCAGATGATATCTGAGTCAGTGCGATTTCCGTGGACTGACAGAATGGAGAAGATAAAGACATTTTTTTTCTTCCACTTCTCCTCATCCACGAGAATCAGAGCACATTATGCTCACACTCTGATCAAATTCTGATCAGAGTTAGATCAGAGTGTGATTTGAATAAGTGACCCAATTTTTTTTCCTGATTTTAGGGAACAAATATATGCAATCTTTATGTATAGCTATGCTTCAAAATATCACTTTCCTGCTCATAAAATGAATTTAAGAATTAAAAACAATTTTCTAAACATTTGAGTCATAATCAAATAAAAAATACTACTTACTGCATAAAGCATTAGAGCTGAAGCCTAAGTTTGTTAATTATGCTTTTTTATGAACATACCTATTGTAATTTTTTTATTTGTTTACTAGTGTTGAGCGAGCATGCTCGACACTGCTCGTTACTCGCCCGAGTATCACGCTACTGGGGATGTTCGGCGAGCACCGAGCATTTCCTGGTTTATCGGGCGGGAGCTCAGGTCTCCGCCCTGCACGGTTGGCGCTCTATAAAGAGCCAATGAACAAGCAAGGATTGCCAGCCAGTCACTGTATTGTCGCAGCCATGTTGTTTGTGGGCATTACAGTGATTGGCTGGCCACACAGCGTCACCTCGAGTATTTAAAACCGGGCGCCACCATCTTGGACACAGTAGCTCCGGATCAGCCAGTGTAGGGTCAGTGCTGCTGAGTCAGGAAGAGATATATAGTGCGAAATAGGTAGTGTAGGGTCTCTAAAGGCTGTCAAATCAAACAAACAGTACTTCTCAGGACTAAGATCCATCCCAGATATCAGGCAGGCAGGCTGTATAGGAGATGCAGTGGTTATACCAGCAAACGCTGCATTACAGTCCTGTGTGCTCCTGTTGGTCAAACTGCTAGACTTATCACCCCGGTCTCAGGGGCCAGGAAAAATTAATTTTTTCTTCATCTAAATCCTGTATTTTTTTTTCCCCTCAGTCAGACTGTCCAAATACGCGTCTTATTAACCTTTTAGTATTTCCCCCCCCAAAAAGAAAAATTGAGTGTGTCTGTTCAGACACCAATATATCTGTTTAAAAGAATATGGTGTACGCCACATAACTATAACTGTGGTTTTGCAGTTCCACGGGTCAAATCTCTGTATTATCCTGCTTTTGGCATTTTTTGCCGTAAAAAAAACTGTAATAGTGTCTCTCTGACTTTTCAGACACCAATATATCTGGTTAAAAAAGTCTGGTGTACGCCACATTACTATAACTGTGGTTTTGCAGTTCCATGAGTCAAAGCTTTGTATTATCCTGTTTTTGGCATTTTTTGCCATAAAAAAAACAGTAATAGTGTCTCCCTGACCGGTCAGACCCAATATATCTGTTTAAAAGAGTCTGGTGTATGCCACATAACTATAACTGTGGTTTTGCAGTTCCACGGGTCAAATCTCTGTATTATCCTGCTTTTTGCATTTTTTGCCGTAAAAAAAAACAGTAATAGTGTCTCCCTGAATGTTCAGACACCAATATATCTGTTTAAAAGAGTCTGGTGTAGGCCAGAAAAATAGAACTGTGGTTTTGCAGTTCCACGGGTCAAATCTCTGTATTATCCTGTTTTTGGCATTTTTTGCCATAAAAAAAACTGTAATAGTGTCTCCCTGACTGGTCAGACACCAATATATCTGTTTAAAAGTGTCTTGTGTACGCCACATAACTATAACTGTGGTTTTGCAGTTCCTTGGGTCAAATCTCTGTATTATCCTGCTTTTGCCATTTTTTGCCGTAAAAAAAAACAGTAATAGTGTCTCCCTGAATGTTCAGACACCAATATATCTGTTGAAAAAAGTCTGGTGTACGCCACATAACTATAACTGTGGTTTTACAGTTCCACGGGTTAAATCTCTGTATTATCCTGTTTTTGGCATTTTTTGCCGTAAAAAAACTGTAATAGTGTCTCCCTGACTGGTCAGACACCAATATATCTGTTTAAAAGAATATGGTGTATGCCACATTACTATAACTGTGGTTTTGCAGTTCCACTGGTCAAATCTCTGTATTATCCTGCTTTTGGCATTTTTTGCCTTAAAAAAAAACAGTAATAGTGTCTCCCTGACTGTTCAGACACCAATATATCTGTTTTAAAGAGTCTGGTGTAGGCCATAAAAATAGAACTGTGGTTTTGCAGTGCCACGGGTCAAATCTCTGTATTTTCCTGTTTTTGGCATTTTTTGCTGTAAAAAAAAAACAGTAATAGTGTCTCCCTGACTGTTCAGACACCAATATATCTGTTTAAAATAGTCTGGTGTAGGCCAGAAAAATAGAACTGTGGTTTTGCAGTTCCACGGGACAAATCTCTGTATTATCCTGTTTTTGACATTTTTTGCCATAAAATAAAACTGTAATAGTGTCTCCCTGACTGGTCAGACACCAATATATCTGTTTAAAAGAGTCTATTCTACACCACATAACTATAACTGTGGTTTTGCAGTTCCACGGGTCAAATCTCTGTATTATCCTGCTTTTGGCATTTTTTGCCGTAAAAAAAACTGTAATAGTTTCTCCCTGACTGGTCAGACACCAATATATCTGTTTACAAGAGTCTTGTGTACACCACATAACTATAACTGTGGTTTTACAGTTCCACGGGTCAAATCTCTGTATTATTCTGCTTATTACATTTTTTGCCGTAAAAAAAAAACAGTAATAGTGTCTACCTGACTGTTCAGACACCATTATATCTGTTTAAAAGAGTCTTGTGTAGGCCTGAAAAATAGAACTGTGGTTTTGCAGTTCCATGGGTCAAATATCTGTTTTATCCTGTTTTTGGCATTTTTTGCCGTAAAAAAAACTGTAATAGTGTCTCCCTCACTGGTCACACACCAATATATCTGTTTAAAAGAGTCTAGTGTATGCCACATAACTATAAATGTGGTTTTGCAGTACCATGGGTCAAATCTCTGTATTATCCACTTTGGGGTCTTATTTACATAAAAAAAACTGTTTGAGTGTGTCGCTGACTGTTCAGCCCCAAATATATCTGTTTAAAAAAGTCTGTTATACGCCAGTAAATTAGTACTGTGGTTTTTCAGTTCCACGATTCAAATCTCTGTATTTTCCAGCTTTAGGCCTGTTTTACGTAAAAAAAACACTAATAGTGTCTTCCTGTCTGTTCAGTCACAAATATATATTTTTAAAAGATTCTGGTGTAGGCCAGACAAATATAACTGTGGTTTTCCTCTTCCACGGTTCAAATCTCCTTTTTATTGCTCTTTTTCCATTGATAGTGCGAGTGTAAGCTATTTTACTTCATTTACAATGGGCAAGGCGCGTGGCAAGGGACGTGGAACTGGACATTCTGGTGATGGTGCGTGTAGAGGACGGGGCCATGGCCAAGGTGAAAATGTGCCACAACCAACAGTCACATCTTCTCGCTCCCACTTCTTGACCGAATTACTAGGGAAGCACACTACAACACCAGTAATGCGAACTGATCAGTGTAAACAGGTTAGTAATTGGATAGCAGATAATGCTTCCAGTTACCTGGCCACCACCATCTCCAGTCTGTCTTCCACATGGTCAAGTTTGAGTAGCCGTGACTCTCGACCGCATACTCCTCCTCATTCTGATGCTCCTTCCTCTCACCATGACGAGTGTCGTCAGTCAGCATCTGATCCCACACTTGAACCAGTGAACAGCTCTTCAGAGTGTCCATTTCCATATTTGTGCCCCTCGCCTGCTCCGCTTGAAGTGGTGGAAGAGGAGATCCCGTGTAGCGATGCCCAAATATTTGAACAGCCACGGCCACAGGAAGTCGACGCTGGCAATTTGTCACAAGAGGTGGACGATGACGAGACACAATTGCCAGGAAGTGAGGAGGAGGATCGTGGTGCGCAAGTGGAAGAGGAGGAGGTGGTAGATGATCTAGTAACTGCCCCAACGTGGCAGGAGGACATGCAGAGTGAGGCCAGCAGCACACAGGGGGAGGGAGGCAGAGCACTCCAACAGGCAGGAAGAAGCAGCATGGTGGCCACACACAGAAGGCGGGCAACCGTTCCCCGTAACACCAACACGAGGGATGTTGCCAGTACAACCGGTAGCTCTTCCAGAGTCTGGAATTTTTTTAAAGACTCTGCTGATAACCCCAAAAAGGCCATTTGTACCACCTGCCATGCCATCATCAGCAGGGGTGACAAAACTACCAGCCTGACCACCACCAGCATGATCAGACACATGACAACAAGGCACCCGAATTTGTGGGGCGAACCCCAGGGTCCACGACCAGTGTCAGCGGCTGTCACCACTGCTTCTTCCGCTGTTGTGCGTGTTATAGAACCCCCTGTTGTGCGTGCAAGGCAATCCCCTGTCCATACTGCATGCAAAGATGCCCCCTCCTCTCAGTGTTCACTTGTTATGGCAGTTTCTCAAGAAACAGCATCAACGTCCACGTCCCGGAGCTTTGAACGAAAGCGCAAATTCACAGCCAATGCCCCAGAGGCCACAGTCCTAAATTTGCATATTTCACGACTGCTTGCGTTGGAATTGCTGCCTTTTAGGCTGGAGGAGACGGAATCCTTCCGCAACCTTACTCGTTACTCGGTCCCCAGCCGACACTATTTTGCGCGGTGTACCATCCCCGCATTACACAAGCACATGTCGCAAAACATCTGCCGTGCCCTCAACAACGCAGTTACTGGGAGAGTC
This sequence comes from Phyllobates terribilis, assembly GCF_046119375.1. Taxonomy (NCBI): domain Eukaryota; kingdom Metazoa; phylum Chordata; class Amphibia; order Anura; family Dendrobatidae; genus Phyllobates; species Phyllobates terribilis. The sequence continues at coordinate 712,243,865 of NW_027362762.1, forward strand.
CACCCGACAATGGACAAGGGGACAAGTGCTTTTGACCAGGGACAGTACATCTCCCTGACGGCACACTGGGTAAACATAGTGGAAGCGGGGACCCAGTCGGACCTTGGGACGGAACACATCCTCCCCACACCGAGGATTGCAGACCCTATGTCAGTCAGAGTTGCCCCCACAGTGTGCAGCTCCTACGCATCATCCTCCTCCTCATGTTCAGCCTCCATCTCAGATATCACCACATCAGTTACAAGCTGGAAGCACTGCAGTACTGCCTCAGCCAAGTGGCAACAGGCTCTGCTGAAACTCATAAACTTAGGTGATAAACCTCACACTGCTTGTGAGTTGTGGACAGCTGTGAAAGAGCAGGCAGATCTGTGGCTGAGTCCACTGAACCTACATCCAGGCATGGTCATGTGTGACAATGGCCGTAACCTGGTGGCGGCTCTGAGGCGAGGCGAGATCACACAAGTAGCATGCCTGGCTCATGTGCTTAACCTCGTGGTACAGCGGTTTCTTAAATCGTCCCCCGAGTTGCCAGATCTGCTCGTCAAAGTACGCTGCCTGTCAGCTCATTTTCACAAGTCGGCTACAGCTTCCGCTGCCCTTGCTGTGTTTCAGCAGCGTTTGCAGCTTTCGGCACACCGACTGGTGTGCGATGTCCCCACACATTGGAACTCTACCCTCCACATGTTGCAAAGGATTTGTGAGCAGAAGAGAGCAGTTGTGGAGTACCAGCTGCAACAAGGCCGTCGATATTCAGGTCAGACTCCACACATAAGAAATCAGGAGTGGACCCGGATGTCTGACATATGTACCATCCAGACAAACTTTGAGGAGTCCACCAAGATGGTGAGTGGCGATGACGCCATCATTAGCGTCAGCATCCCACTTGTCTGTCTTTTGCAAAGCTCTCTGCAGAGAAATAAAGAGGAGGTATTGCAGCCAGAGTATGATGAGATGGATCAATAAGCTGTAGCGGTCGATTACACACAGCCCAGCCTCATCTCATCCCAACGTGCATTGGGGGACAATGAGGGAGTGGAAGTGGAGGAGGAGGAAGAACAGGAGCTGGTATCATGCACTGTAGACGTTAGTACCTGTACAACTGTCATACCGTCGGTTCAGTGTGGGTGGCCTGAGGACAGGGGGGAAGAGGAGGAGAGCATGGTCAGTCATTATCTTGGTGAGGACATGGAAATCTTGACCGTTACCAGTCTGGCATGCATGGCTGACTTTATGTTACGCTGCCTTAACCGTGACCCTCGCATTGTCAAAATGTTGGGTGACAGTCATTTCAGGTTGGTGACACTTTTAGACCTTTAGAACTTTCATTCTCTTATTCCTGAGGTGGAGAGGTCTACAAAAATGGGGCATTACCAGAAGGCCCTTGCTGGAGAACTGTTAAAAAAATTCCCATCTGAACACGCTAGCGGAAGAGTTCACAGTTCGTTGCCCAGCCAAGGCGTACAGGCGAGAGAAATGCAACTCCTATCCAGCATAGGCAGGGGAACACTTTCAACGTTCTGGGACAGTTTTCTGAGACCCGCCCAGCTTACAGGCCCTGAGGCGCGGGGTACTCTCACAAGGAGTGGAAAGTTTCAAAAGATGGTGAGGGAGTACCTTGCTGACCGTACCAGTGTCCTCCGTGATTCCTCTGTGCCTTTTAGTTATTGGGCATTCAAGTTGGACACTTGGAATGAACTCGCTCTGTACGCCTAAGAGGTCCTGGCCTGCCCTGCCGCTAGCGTGTTATCGGAGCGTGTTTTTAGTACCACTGGGGGAATTATAACATATAAGCGCTCTCGCCTGTCAACTGACAATGCTGACAAGCTGACCCTTATCAAAATGAACAAAGGCTGGATTGGGCCAGACTTCTCATCACCACCAAATGACAGCAGAGTAACATAAAGTCAAATACACTGTGTTATTTCGGGAGGTGTATTTCCATGCACCGCTTCACAGCCACACATGGGTATACGCTTCCTCATTTCAGCTGTATTTTGCTCTTCTTCTTATCCTCAGGCTTCACCACCACTATACCACCAGGGTGACCTTGGTCCATGTTGCCAGCATTGCAAGTTCCTCCATCCTAATTTTTGGCAGCTTTTGCTTGGAAGGCATAGGCAAAGACTATGGGAGACCCACTCCCCAATAATGGGAATAATGTTTTTAAGATGCTGTACTGCATGGCTCTTCCAAGGGGCATTTAAACCATCTTGTTAAGCTACTGCAACCTCCACGTCTCTTCCAAGGGGCAATAAAACCATCTTGTTAAGCTACTGCAACCTCCACGTCTCTTCCATGGGGCATTAAACCCATCTTGTTAAGCTACTGAAACCTCCACGTCTCTTTCAAGGGGAATTATAACCATCTTGTTAAGCTACTGCGACCTCCACCACTTTTCCCAGGGGCATTGATTTTGTCTTTTTATTCCACTGCGACCTCCACGTCTCTTCCAAGAGGCATTAAAACTGTCTTGTTAAGCTACTGCAACCTCCACGTCTCTTCCAAGGGGCATTAAAACCGTCTTGTTAAGCTACTGCGACCTTCACCACTTTTCCCAGGGGCATTGATATTGTCTTTTTATTCCACTGCGACCTCCACGTCTCTTCCAAGGGGCATTAAAACTGTCTTGTTAACTTACTGCAACCTCCACGTCTCTTCCAAGGGGCATTAAAACCGTCTTGTTAAGCTTCTGCGACCTCCACCACTTTTCCCAGGGGCATTGATATTGACCTTTTATTCCTCTGCGACCCTCATGTCTCTTACATGGGGCATTAAAACCGTCTTGTTGAGCTACTGCGACCTCCAGCACTTTTGCCAGGGTCATTGATATTGTCTTTTTATTCCACTGCGACATCCACGTCTCTTCCAAGGGGCATTAAAACCGTCTTGCTAAGCTACTGCAACCTCCACGTCTCTTCCAAGGGGCATTAAAACCGTCTTGTTAAGCTACTGCGACCTCCACCACTTTTCCCAGGGGCATTGATATTGTCTTTTTATTCCACTGCGACCTCCACATCTCTTCCAAGGGGCATTAAAAGCGTCTTGTTAAGCTACTGCGACCTAAACCACTTTTCCAAGGGGCATTGATATTGTCTTTTTATTCCACTGTGACCTCCACCACTCTTCTAACGGGCATTGCATTTCCTCCTAATTTTAGTCAGCTTTTGCTTTTCAATGCATAGGTGAACACTAAGGGAGACCCACTTCCCAATAATGGGTAGAAGGTTTTTAGCATGCTGTAATCCAAGTCTATTTCAAGTGGCATTGCAGTTCCTCATAATTTTTGGAAAGCCTTCCATTCACTGCTTAGGCCTGCAGTGCACAGGAGACCCAGTTGCTATAAATGGAAAAAACGGTTTAATTAAGACCCTCTGACCTCCATGTCACTTCCAAGAGGCATTGGAGTGCCTCTAAATTTTTGGTAGGCATTGCACTCACTGCATGCCCTATAACTGTGTAGCTGAACCGCTCCTTTTGGTACAGAAACATATCCTACAAGACATGTGTGGTTGACTGGCCTGATATTGATGTGAATGGTCCCTGTTCCTCCTGCTCTTTCTCCTTTGCCACCACCTCATCCATCATTCATCACCTGAAGCTTTGTTTTAACGGGAGTCATAGAACTGGGATAGTAGCAGGAAAACATCCAGCAATCCTCTGATGAGGAAGGATATGCGCCAAAACGCTGACCACCTCAGGCCTAGCCGCTACTACATACATGCGCTTGCATTCCAAGAAAACAAAGCAGACGCTAACTTCTATCATCATCATCATGTTCCTCACCTTGGCAATCTCAACTCCCCTGATGGAGAAACCAGGGCCCCCAGGCGGTTGGGGACCGTGTGTGGACACCCGGCCGCGGGGCGGCTGGTGACCAAGTGTGGACACCCGGCCGCCAGGCTCCTGGGGACTGAGTATGGATACCTCGCTGCCGGAGCAGCCATGAGGTAGTGGCCAGCTTCGGCCTCCTCCAAACTAAAACGCCCCATTTCAAGTGCAAGCTAGCAGTATGGTATTGCAGCCTGGGGGTGGGTGGGTGGCAGGTTGCACACTTACGCTAGCATTCCAACAAAAAAAAGCAGATACTAACTTCTATCTTCATCATCATGCTCCTCACCTTGGCACTCTCAACTCCCCTGATGTAGAAGCCAGAGCAAACCGGAGGAGTCTCGTTCTCTGGTTGGCTCGTCCAATGCTGCCCTAAAGCAGGCCAGGCTAAGAAAAGTGTGGGGGAAGTTCAGCGGAGAAATAGGGGCGGCTGGGGACTGTTTAAGGACACCCGGCCGCCCCCAGGCAGCTGAGGACTAGTGTTGAGCCACCCCCGTAGTGTTCTAGTTCGGTTCGGTTCGTCGAACACCCGTATGTTCGCCGAACTGTTCGTCGAACACCTTCGAACACCGTTAAAACCAATGGCAGGCAAACAAAAACACATAGAAACACATAGAAACCACCTTCAAAGGTGTCCAAAAGCAACAAACTGCTCAGAAGACACAACTAACACATGGAAAAGTGACAAGTACATATAGTCATGCGAAAAGAAAAGAGGTGGAGGAGTAAAAGGAGGGGGAGACACAGATATAGGCATGTCATGCCCTTCTAAAACCTAAAAAGTGCGAAGCCGACACGGCCAGTCCGTTCCTGCCTGTGCGACCTCCGTGTCGCCGGGTTTGTGCCAGAGCCACGGTGGACCCCGACGGCCAGCCCCCCTTTCCCAATACTGGTACCTGTCCGCTGGTGGGTCGAGCGAGCCCCCCTGTGGTGGAGACAGGTCTAATCTTTTTAATTTATATTGTCTCTCTAATTTGAATGAGTACGCTTTAAATCCTTTTACAAGGATCTACTGAAGGGCAAGTCTCATGCCAGCAGCTGCGGGAATTCCTGTTTGGTCAGTGGGAGGATTGCTGCTGAGGAATAAGGACGTGTTCCTGTGGAGCTCCCGGGCCGTAAGGCCTTTTGCTTACTCAGAGGGCCCCTCTTTTTTGTCCCAGGAGAGGGAGGTTTTTTTTTGGACTACAGTAGGGGCTTGTCCCCGTCTCCCACCCCTCGGTTGATACCGGGGGTGGGAGTCCTGCTTTGTTTTTTGTATACTTTACAACAAACTCTATTTGAACTTTTATTTAACTAAGTCCTGGCCATGAAGGGCAGCTCCCTCAGGGCCAAGCGGGCTAAAGAGGCCAAGGCTAAGCAAGCCAGGCAGGCACAGAAGCCCAAGGCCGGGCCACAGGCGGATGAGATCTCTCCTCCCGGAGAGGAGCCCGGTGCTTGCCGGGGCCCAGCAGCCGTCCATAAGGACTGGGGAGTCCAGGCTGAGGGGGAGCCAATTTCCACCTACAGCTCCAGCCTGGGCCTCTACCTCGGTGAGCACGGGGAGGCAATGAAGTCCCTGAAGCGGCTCAGGGAGGAGCTGCGGTGCGCCCAGCTGGCTCCCCGTGGCCCAAGGATGGGCCTGTCAGCGAGGGTGAATGAGCTGAAAAGCTAGATTAAGATCCTGGAGGACCGGAAAAGCCAAATTGTCGCCAATGCGGGGCCCTTCCAAGAAAAACTGAGAAATGATGAACGTTTCATGGGCATGACCACCACCACCGCCGTCGCCGCCAGAGGGGCGTCAGAGGGGTCTGGCTGCCCAACCCAGACAGAGGAGGAAGAGGAGGCCGAGGAGTCTGGTGTGGTGGAGGAGGAGGAGGCGAACTTGGACAGCCTGCCTGGGGACCTAGTAAGTGCACAACAGCACCAGGTCACACACAGTGGGGAGTTAGAACTTCACCAAATTGTGCTCCCATTGGACGCCAGTAGTGGGAAGGAGGAGGTGGATGATGGGAGTAGTGAGGGCAGTGACGGGGGGGGGTGCCTCATGCAACAGATCCGGCAGCTCGAATCCCCGGGAGTGGATTTCTCCCAGTTTTCATTTGGGGACGAGGGCTGTGCGGATGAGGCATCAAGGAAGAAGAAAAAAAAGGGGAAGAACAAGATTTTGGCAGAGGAAAAGTACGTGTATCTCCCCCTTCCTGGGTCCGCCCGGTCCCACTGTGTGCCCGCTTCCCACCCCGGCCTTGGTTCTGAGGTGGGCCCAGTGCATGGGGGCGGAAGAGTAATATCATCTGGCTAAAGGCAATCGTCCATGCTGAGGGTAGCATGGGGGAGGGCAAAGTACCAAACAGAAGGATGGTGCCGGAGGTCCGGCTGACCCGGACCCCCACCTCAGTGGGAGGGGGTGTGCCTTTGGGGCCCCCGGCGTATGTATTATCTGCTGGGTCTGCGGGGGCCCTGGGGCCACCCCGCAAGAGTGACGGGTCGGCTGTGATAGCTGTCGCCGTCCTACCCCCACCCGCACCATCGGCGGGGGGGCGGCCAGCTGGGGCCCCCTGCGAGCCCGCTTCCTGGGGCTATGGGGGCCTTGGCGCCGGTATCGGAAAAGGCGGAAAGAATGCCGCGGCTGGGGTGCAGCTGGCCGTATCCCGGACCGCGCCACCGGCGGTGGGGGCGGTGATGTCGGGGTCCCCTGTGTGCCTGCCACCATCGGGGGCTATAGGTGCCTCGGCGCCGGCAGTGAGTGAGGGCGGGTGTGTGGGGGTGGCAACTGTGGTTATACAGCCGGCCGTGTCCCAGTCTACCACCTTAACAGGGGGCACAGTGCCGCCGGGGTCTGCAGGGGTTCCGGTGCCAGCTGTCATACCCAAAAAAGCAATAAAAGCAATAAAAACATCTAAAGTAACCACATCTAAAGCAACAACAGCAAAAACATCTGAAGCCCCGCCCCCAGCCGGGGGGGGGGTGTCGCGCCGTTGGGGGCTCCTGCTGGCAGTGTCTCACCTGGGTCAGTGGGGTCCTTGGCGGTGGCTGGTCCCCCCAGGGGAAGCTTTCAGCGGGCAGAGATGGAGGAGCACTGCTCTGCAGCAGCTCCCATTGTTGCTGCAAGCCAGGCTAAGGGAGGGGGCGTGTCCGGCTCGAGTGGCAGCAGTGAGGGCTGTGGAAACACAGCACACATCCCGCCTACACCAAAGCCCAGGCTCCATAGAGGGATTACAGCTGGTCTCAATCAGGTCAGTGAAAGGAAAGGGAACTGTATGAATAGCAAAGGAGGGGGCAATGGAAAGGGGTCTGGAGTGACTGCTACAGGGTCAGTGATAGGGAAAAAACTGGATGTGATGGGGGGGAGGGGAAAATCGCAGGGCCAGGGTGTAAATGGTGCCAATGGTGAGAATGGTGTAAATGGAGCAAGTGGTGAGAATGGTGATTGTGTGGAAATGGAGGAATGGCCACCTCTGGGAGGTGGCAGTGTGAGTGGTGAGGCTGGCTGTGTGGGTGGAGAGGCTGGGGGGGCCAATGGTGTGAATGATGGTGTGGGGCCCAGTCCATCTCCCCGCGCAGGTGGTGCCGGCGTTGGTAACGCTGGCATGAATTATTCTGGTGCAGTGTCGGGGCCCTACTCACCCCCAGGCTCAGATGGCGGAGATTTCCACCGCCTTTTCGTACAGGCCCTGAGGCATGGGGAACGGTCGATCAATGTAGAGGGGAGAAATGTGGACCTGTCCTTTTGACTGGATAAGCACGGACAGGCCGCCTTCCAAGAGAAAAGGGGGTGTGAGACCGTAGGGTCTCTCCCTACAGCTGGGCGAGGGGTGTCCAGAAGGAATGTGGTCCGTCTTTGGTGGAGGGGCGATGAAGCGTGCCCCACAAGATCTAGGGTGGTGAAGCTCCTTCTGGAGATGGGTTTCAGGGCGGGTGACATCTTTGCCCTGATACATCCTTTTGGTGCCCCTTTTATCGATGTCAGTTTCGTTCGGCCGGAGGGCATGGAGCTGTTCTGGTCGAATTATGAGCTGGCAAAGGAAAAGCCTGACTGGCGGGGTCTATATCCCGCCAGATTGGGCCAAAGAGAGTGACTGTGCTGACGTGCAATGAGTCACTTTCTGGGGTCGACATAATGACCTGGCTCAGCCGGCACGGTGAGATCACAGAGCCGCCCAAGAAAATCATGGACGAGGGCATCTGGTCAGGGGGCTGGACCTTCATGGTGCGATTGAAGAGGTCTGGCAGCACTGTCACCCCCATCCCTTCCTCGGCTTTCCTTGGGAGGGATAGGATCCTGGTCTTCTACCAGGGCCAGCCGAAGGTGTGTCACAGGTGCGGTGACCCCACGCACTTTAGTGCAGCATGCAGGGTGCAGAAATGCACTTTGTGTGGTGGGGTGGGCCATCTCGCTGCCTCCTGTGGTACAGTTAGGTGTCACCTGTGTGATGCCGTCGGGCATCCGTTCAACCGCTGCCCTCGTTCTTTCGCCAATGCCGTCTTTGGTCAGGCGGAGGGTGGCCATGTTGGGGTAAGTCCTGGCAGTGCGCCCTCTGCTGAGCCGGAGGCTGGTGAAAGCGGAGGGGCTGAGGGTCCAGTGAAGAACAGTAAGATCCGGGGCCCCTCTTGCCAGTGTAGGCAGGAGGGGCACCTGGTGGGTAAAGGGCAGGGGGATCCTCAGGCAACTGGGGTGATGACTGTCCCCCCTCCGGGTGCCTCAGCAGGGGCCACTGAGGCCCTGGGGGAGGAAGCACTGAACGAGGAGACCAGGAGGATGGAGAGGGAGGAGGCGGCTGTGATTTCGGATTCCTCCCAATATGAAAGTTTTGGTGAGGACGAGGAAGCGCAGCCTATAGCAAAGGGTGACAGTAAAACCCAGGTAAAGTGGCGTAAGAGGAAAAAGAACAAAGGGAAGGGGGTTATAAAATCTGCCCCCCCTGACCAGGGTGGTGCCGACGAAGGGCTCCGCGATCTCCCCTCTGGTCCCCGTCTCCTACCGGTTCACAGCCCTTGAGGACCCTGATGTGGCGCGGGTCAAGGGCAAAGAGCCGGGGGTGCCACCTGAGGGGCCTGTGGGGGGGTGGCGAAGTTCCTCCCTCGGGGGGGAAACCGTCTTCCTCTGGGGGAGGGGCTGCCCCTGGACTTGGGGGTGAGGAGGGCCGAGGGGGCTCTATGGATGTATCAGTGTGCCTCAAGCGCCAGGAGCGGGAGGATAGGGGTTTTTCCTCAGAGAGTGAGAGGGGTGGTGGTGGGAAAAAGAAGGCCATCTAATTCGATCTATCTATCTATGGTCACCAATCAAAGTAGGACCGTAAGTGTCTCCTCCTGAAGGTCAAGCCCTATCTTTTTACGAGTCGGCAGGTGGTCTTTGGAGGGGACTTTAACACTGTCACAAGATTACGTGACCGGGGAGGCTCCAATGGCCGGCTGGCTTACGATAGCATGACCCTGAATAGTATAGCTAGTGATGCTCGCCTGGTGGATGTCCACATCCGGTACACCCCGGGTCACAGTGGTTTCACCTATTATAGGGGAAGTTGTAGGTCTAGAATAGACAGGTTTTTTTTGAAGGAGGAAGCCATCTCCTCAGCAGTGTGCGCTGTCGAGGTGGAATTCTCCGACCACTGTTTAATTTTCTTTTCCTTGAATGTTTCAGAAACCGCCCGGATGGGGAGAGGACTGTGGAAGCTGAATTCATCCCTGCTGGAGGAGGTGGAGGTGAGACAATCTTTTGAGGATTTTCTTCAGAGCCAGGTACCGTTAGTGGATCTGTGTAGTGCCAAGTCTGAGTGGTGGGAGATGTTCAAAGATCGGGTTGCTAGTTTCTTCCGCCAGCTCTCCAGCCTCAGGAGCCTGAACAGGTACCGCCTGTACCAGAGCCTGAGGAGGAAACTCGAGCAGCTTGTCTCGACTGGAGGTGACCGCGAGGAAATCTCCAGAGTGAAGTCTTTGCTCAAGAGGAGTCTGTATGATATGCACACATCTTTGGTTTTCGAGAGGGATTTCGGGAAGTACCGCTCGCCTGACCCCTGCAGAAACTGTAAGATGTCAGTGAATCGAAAAGTAGTGACTGGCCTGATTGATGGTACGGGTTCCCTGAACAGATACAAATCAGGGATCCTGTAAGTCGTCAGGTCCTTCTACTCACGCCTCTTGGGAAAGAGGGAGCTAGATCGTGACGTGTCATCGGCTTTCCTGGCTGAAGCCGTTCCTGAGCCAGGGGATGACCCCTCTCTCGGTGTTTTGACTGAGGCAATCAGGGAAGAGGAAGTGAGACTGACCATTGATGGGCTTCGGCTCAAGAAATTGCCAGGTCCAGATGGCTTAACGTCTGAATTTTACAAGACTTTTAGGGACTCTTTGGTCCCCCTCTTAGCGGAGGTGTTTAATGAGTGCCTCTCCTCGGGTACTCTTCCCCGTTCAATGAGGAGGTCAGCCCTGATTATCCTGTCAAAGGGTAAGGACTCGTCCCGTATTGAGAACTGGCGTCCCATAGCGCTTCTCAATACGGACCGGAAGGTACTGGCAAAAGTGCTTTTCAATCGGTTGGTGAAATTTGCACCCGGGCTCCTTTCGGGGTCCCAGCATTGCTCTGTTCCAGGCCGCAGCACATTTAGTGCTGTACTCGGTGTCCGAGAGGCAGTGGAGCAGGGTAGGGCTGGCCTCTGGAAGGGGTTCTTGCTGTCCCTGGATCAGGCGAAGGCTTTTGATCGAGTGAACCACGACTACCTCTGGTCCATCCTTTTGAGGTACGGTCTGCCTGTGGGGTTTTTTAAATTGGTTAAAGGCATTATACGCAGGGGCTGAGTCGTTCTCACTGGTGAATGGTTGGTCTGGCCGACCTTTTGAGGTGGGATCTGGGGTTCCCCAGGGCTGTCCGTTGAGCCCGCTGTTATACGTGTTTGCCATCGACCCCTTCTTAAGGAGGATCGAGAGTGAACCGTTGGCGGGAGTCCGGATGGACCGGGCGGCCCCGGAGGCCACCTTGAGGGCAGTGGCGTACGCCGATGATGTCTCCCTGTTTGTATCCTCGAGAGAGGAGGCGGACTGGGTGATGTCTGAAGTGGTCCGTTACACAGAAGCATCTGGGTCAATGATCAACCAGGAAAAGTGTGAGAGTCTCTGGCTGGGAGGGGGAGTCCCTGGTTTTGGTCTCCCGGACACCCTCCCAGAACCGCAAGCCACAGCAAGGATCTTAGGCATCGAGTTTGGCCCAGGGGATTACCCCCTAAAAACTTGGGAGGGCAGGCTGAATATTGCCGCCCAAAAGGTGGACCAGTGGAAGGGTTGGACCTTGACCCTCAGGGAGCAGGTGAACCTGATCAAGGGTTACCTTTTGCCTTTGCTGAGCTATTTGGGCAGCATTTGCATTTTGCCAGAATCTCTTTGGACAAAGGTCTACGGCCTGTTTTTCCAGATGGTATGGGGAAACAGGCTCAACCTAATCAAGAGGGAGGTCACGTACCGTACGAGGAGACTAGGCGGGTTGGATATGGTCATCCCGGTGGTATTCCTAGTGAATGCCTTCCTTAAGACCAACATTGCCAACCTCTGTCCGGAGAGGGCTCCTCAGTGGGTATTCTCCTGCAGGGGATGGCTTTAGCCCTTCTTCCAGGAATGGGAGGCAGGGGGGCGAGTGAAGGATCTGCGCACGCCGCACGGGAACCTCACGGCTTATGCTGCCCTGGTTTTGAAGGTAATCCGCCAGTGGGGTCTGGGAATGTGGGAGATCAGAGCCATGCCGAGGAAATTCCTTGACAGGAGGGTTCTGTTGACCCGTTTCCTTAAGCCTCTGGTCCTCAAAGATTGCCCAGGTCGGGATCTGGAGGGGGGGCTAAGGTTGCTGAATTCTACCCGGATCCCCTTTAAGTTTTGGGACTTGGCCTGGCGCTGCTTTCACGGGAGGCTGTATGTAAGGGGCAACCTGAAGTACAGGAATTCCGATGATCGGGGTTGCCCCCGTGAGGAATGCTGCGACGTGCTGGAAAGCATGGAGCACTTCCTCCTCCAGTGCCCCTTTAATACAGGGGTCTTCAAAGGGGTGGGTGCTTCCATTGGCTGGCCTAGGCTGGCTCGCCTCTCCTATCCTGAGTGGGTGTATGGTGTATTTGGGTCCCTTGGTGGCTGAGATCGGTGCACGTTATTCTTAGTCAGCATAGTGGTTAGGTTTTACATGTGGAATGCACGCTGTCTAGTGTCTACCCAGCAGAAAATCCTCCCCATGGATGAGGTGGTTAGGAACATTCTGGGTGACCTTGGAAAAGTGCGCTCGCTGGAGTTCGACAGGCTGGGCGCGAGGAAGGCCTCCCCCCTCTGGAGGGGTCTCTCCTTCGACGTGCCCTGAGGGACAGGTAACTTTTTTTTTTTCTTTTATGGTTTTCAGATGAAGGGGCAGGTATGAAGAAAGTAGGGAGAGATAACCATAGGGACAGTTAGGGACAGAGGAGGGATAGGTAGTTTAGGCATGTGGTGAGGCAGATAGGGCGATAGGGGCAGGGAGGGACAGATAGGGACAGGTTTTTATGTTTAGGGACAGTTTTCAGATAGCAAGGGAAAGATAGGTTTGTCTTATGTGGAAGTGTCTGTCGCTCCAGCTCCTGGTGGTGGGCTGTCAACTTTCACCGGTAGATTTTTGTTTTCATGAGATATTGAGGTGTATGGGGCTTGCAAGCATCGAGCCATGGCTTAAGTAAATGCTTAACGTAAGTAGGTGGTCATGACATAGTACAGAGTTATAGTACAGAGTAAGTGCTGTATGGCATAGAGTATCATGCTGTTATATTGTGGGGGGTTGTGGAAGGGTATGTTATTTTTGGATGTTATTTTTTGGCTTTTGGGTTTTCAGTCAGCATTCCGTTTCAGTTAGTATTATTTTCTTTTTCGGTCAAATCTTTTGTATTATGTTGGAGGGGAAGGAAAAAAAAAATACATATATATATATACATATATGTATATATATATATATATATAAAAAAACGAAAAAATAAATAAAATAAAATAAAAAAAAAAGGAAAAAAAAAAAGGGGGTTTCTTTTTGGAGTGTATAACAAGACATAAGTTTCAGATAGGGTTTTTTTTTTGGCAGATAGCCATGGTATTTAAGTTAGGGGCGGTGGACTGGGAGTTATAAGTTGTCAATAGAATGGATGTGTATGTAGTGTGTAACGGCCCCCTTTTTTTCTCTTGCTCTCTCCCTGTTCCTGCGCCGGAGCCTGGGGAGGAAGGGAAGGAGAGAAAAGGTAGCGAAAGAAGAGGAGGAGAAAAAGAAGGAGGGGAAAGATTGGCACATTCTGAGGAGAGAGGAGCAGAGCCAAGTTGAGGAAGGAAGATGGACTTTGTTTTTCCACCCTCGGGACTGGTAAAGGACTCAGAGACTCTATGGGACTCCTGTGCCTCTCCTTTTTAATGGACTCCTGGGACTCCTGTAGCTTCTGGACGCTGGTAGGGTTCCTACTTAATGTTTGGAATTAAGCAATATGGTTTCTGGACTATATGCGTGTGTTTTCCTTTTCCTTTTAAGACGGACTTGGGTTAATTTTGGGCATGTTCCTTCTTTTTTTTTTCCTATGTGGTAGTATGTATGTTTTTATGGATAGGTTTTGATATGTGGGGGGGTTTGTGCTGGGAAAAAGAATGTAGGGGTTTCTTTTACTTTTATAATAAAAAAGAGTTCCAGCTCCTGTAGCGTCCACTAAAGCTGCTTCAGTGAAAAAGCTTTTATAAGGATTGAGCTTGGCGGCCCACCGCAAGGTGTCCTACCGCAAGTCCCAGCCCCTGTGCCTTGGGGTGCCTCCCCGATGCTCTCACTGAGTGTCCCGGAGGCCCGAACCATTTCCTTTGAAAAAATGATGTGTCCAAACTACAGGTGGTGTAGCTTGCTTAACAGCTGGGATAATCCACTGACTAGCAGACAATGGTACTAGGCACAAAGTATTTCCTGGGCTAGATGCCGTTAAAAATTTGTAATTAGATACTCTTGTTGGATGCTGAGAAAGCATTCCATAGAGTCTCCTGGCACACCATATATTATTCTCTTAACCCCTTAATAACATCTGACGTACTAATACGCGTCTGTGCCCTGGGACTTAAGAGCCAGACCCGTATTAGTACGTCATCGCGATCGCGCGCGCACACAGGCTGTGCGGGCGCGATCGCCGCCGGGTGTCAGCTGATTGTCACAGCTGACACCCGGTACTATGTGCAGGGAGCGGTCACGCACCGCTCCCAGCACATTAACCCCCGCGATGCTGCGATCGAAGTCGATCGAAGTCGATCGCGGCATTGCGGGGGCAAGGGGAGGTGATCGGCGATACTCACCTCCTCTTCCGGCTTCCAGCGCAGTCTGCAAAGGCTTCCCGGGTGTTGCCATGACGACCCGATGTCGTCATGACAACATCCGGGTCACCAGAGAGCAGGAAGATTGCTTGGACATGCTCAGTGCATCTCCAAGCAATCTTCACACTGTGCACTTCTGACAGCCTTCATGGCATAGGGATGGTGCTCCATTCCTGTGCCATGCAGGCGATCAGAAAAAAAAAAGTGAAAGTCCCAGAGTGGGACAAAGTAATAAAGTGTATAAACTGTGTGAAAGTGGAAAAAAAAAAAAAAAAATGTGCAAAAATATTATAAAAAAATAAAAAAAATAATACACCAAAAATAAAAATATAATGTACCCATCAATAAATATTATTATAAAAAAAATAAAAAAAAAAACAATAAAAGTACACATATTTGGTATCGCCGCGTCCGGAACAACCTGACCTATAAAACTGTCCCACTAGTTAACCCCTTCAGTGAACACGGTAAAAAAAAAAAAAAAAAACCAAGCAAAAAACAATGCTTTATCACCATACCGCCAAACAAAAAGTGGAATAACACGCGATCAAAAAGACGCATATAAATAAAAATGAGACCGCTGAAAACGTCATCTCGTCCCGCAAAAAACAAGCCGCCATATAGCTCCATTAGCCGAAAAATAAAAAAGTTATAGCTCTCAGAATAAAGCGATACTAAAAAATATTTTTTTCTATAAAATAGCTTTTATTGTGTATAAGCGCCAAAACATAGAAAAATGATACAAATGTGGTACCGCTGTAAACGTACTGACCCGAAGAGTAAAGCTGCCTCATCAATTTTACCACACGCGGAACAGAATAAAAAAAAAAAAAAAAAAACAATTCCTGAATTGTTGGTTTTTGTTTATTCTGCCTCCCAAAAATCGGAATAGAAAGCGATCAAAAAATGTCACGTGCCTGAAAATGGCACCAATAACAACGTCAAGTCATCCCGCAAAAAACGAGCCGTCACATGACTGTCTGCCAAAATCTGGAAAAATTATAGCTCTCAAAATATGGCGATGCAAAAACTAGATTTTACAAAAAATGCGTCTTTTAGTGTGTGACAGCTGTCAGTCATAAAAACCCCATATGATTCTGGCATTGCTGTAATCACACCGACCCGAAGAATAAAGTCGTCTAATCACTTATACCGCACAAGGAACGGCGTCAAAAATAAACTCTTGAGTTAGGATTGGGCTAGGGTTAGGGCTGGGTTTGGGGCTAGGGTTGTGCTGGGGCTAGGGTTGTGCTGGGGCTAGGGTTGTGTTGGGGCTAGGGTTGTGCTGGGGCTAGGGTTGTGCTAGGGTTAGGGCTGGGGTTGGGATTTTTTTCAAAAGTAAGAAAAAAAGATGACGATATGGCGACTAGTGTTGAGAGCAAGTGCTCGCTACTTGAGTTTGCATCGGGTGCTCTGGTATGCATTTAGTATCGTGGGTATTTGAGTGACATGCTCGAGTCTCTGCCCCATATGCTTCGTGGCCAAAAAACTTTACGGGGATCGCCTGCCATGCACGAGCGATCCCCGCATGTTTTTTTTTGGGTGTCTAATAACCGTGAAACATGCGGAGCAGGGACTCGAGCATGTCACTCGAGCACACGCTGTACATGGTGCATACCTGAGTACCCGATGCAAACTCAAGTAGCGAGCACTTGCGCTCAAGAATAATGAAAACTTATTCAATATGATGACCTAACGTAAACAAATAATGTGCCGTACCTCTGGGTTCAAAATGTTCACTATACACCTTAATAAAATCTTTGAGGGGTATAGTTTCCAAAATGGGGACACTTGTGGTGGAGCTCCACTGTTTAGGCACATCACGGGCTCTCCAAACGCGACATGGTGTCCGCTAACAAATTGAATGGAAAATCGGCTCAAATTGTTAGCGGACGCCATGTTGCGTTTGGAGAGCCCCTGTGTGTCCAAACATTGGAGCTCCCCCACAACTGACCCCATTTTGGAAACTAGACCCCCCAAGGCACCTATCTAGATGCATAGTGAGCACTTAGAACCCCCAGGTGCTTCGCAAATTGATTCGTAAAAATGAAAAAGTGAAAATAAAACACTTTTTCATTTTTATGAATCAATTTGTGAAGCACCTGGGGTTCCAAGTGCTCACTATGAATCTAGATAGGTGCCTTGGGGGGTCTAGTTTCCAAAATGGGGTCACTTGTGGGGGAGCTCCAATGTTTGGGCACACAGGGACTCTCTAAATGCAACATGGTATCCGCTAACAAATTGAATGGAAAATCGGCTCAAATTGTTAGCGGACACCACATTGCGTTTGGAGAGCCCCTCTGTGCCCAAACTTTGGAGCTCCCCCACAAGTGACCCCATTTTGGAAACTAGACCCCCCAAGGCACCTTTCTAGATGCATAGTGAGCACTTGGAACCCCCAGGTGCTTCACAAATTGATTCGTAATAATGAAAAAGTGAAAAAAAAAACACTTTTTCATTTTTATGAATCAATTTGTGAAGCACCTGGGGTTCCAAGTGCTCACTATGAATCTAGATAGGTGCCTTGGGGGGTCTAGTTTCCAAAATGGGGTCACTTGTGGGGGAGCTCCAATGTTTGGGCACACAGGGACTCTCCAAATGCAACATGATATCCGCTAACAAATTGTCGGCTCAAATTGTTAGCGGATATCATGTTGCATTTGGAGAGTCCCTGTGTGCCCAAACATTGGAGCTCCTCCACAAGTGACCCCATTTTGGAAACTAGACCCCCAAGGCACCTATCTAGATGCATAGTGAGCACTTGGAACCCCTAGGTGCTTCACAAATTAATTCGTAAAAATGAAAAAGTGTTTTTTTTTTCACTTTTTCATTATTACGAATCAATTTGTGAAGCACCTGGGGGTTCCAAGTGCTCACTATGCATCTAGAAAGGTGCCTTGGGGAGTCTAGTTTCCAAAATGGGGTCACTTGTGGGGGAGCTCCAAAGTTTGGGCACAGAGGGGCTCTCCAAACGCAATGTGGCGTCCGCTAACAATTTGAGCCGATTTTCCATTCAATTTGTTAGCGGATACCATGTTGCATTTAGAGAGTCCCTGTGTGCCCAAACATTGGAGCTCCCCCACAAGTGACCCCATTTTGGAAACTAGACCCCCCAAGGCACCTATCTAGATGCATAGTGAGCACTTGGAACCCCTAGGTGCTTCACAAATTGATTCGTAAAAATGAAAAAGTGTTTTTTTTTTCACTTTTTCATTATTACGAATCAATTTGTGAAGCACCTGGGGGTTTCAAGTGCTCACTATGCATCTAGAAAGGTGCCTTGGGGGGTCTAGTTTCCAAAATGGGGTCACTTGTGGGGGAGCTCCAAAGTTTGGGCACAGAGAAGCTCTCCAAACGCAATGTGGTGTCCGCTAACAATTTGAGCCGATTTTCCATTCAATTTGTTAGCGGATACCATGTTGCATTTAGAGAGTCCCTGTGTGCCCAAACATTGGAGCTCTCCCACAAATGACCCCATTTTGGAAACTAGACCCCCCAAGGCACCTATCTAGATGCATAGTGAGCAGTTGGAACCCCCAGGTGCTTCACAAATTGATTCATAAAAATGAAAAAGTGTTTTTTTTTTCACTTTTTCATTGTTACAAATCAATTTGTGAAGCACCTGGGGGTTCCAAGTGCTCACTATGCATCTAGATAGGTGCCTTGGGGGGTCTAGTTTCCAAAATGGGGTCACTTGTGGGGGAGCTCCAATGTTTGGGCACACAGCAGCTCTCCAAACGCAACATGGTGTCGCTAACAATTTGAGCCAATTTTGCTTTAAATTTGTTAGCGGACACCATGTTGCATTTGGAGAGCCGCTGTGTGCCCAAATATTGGAGCTCCCCCACAAGTGACCCCATTTTGGAAACTAGACCACCCAAGGCACCTATCTAGATGCATAGTGAGCACTTGGAACCCTCAGGTGCTTCACAAATTGATTCATACAAATGAAAAAGTGTTTTTTTTTTTTCACTTTTTCATTTTTACGAATCAATTTGTGAAGCACCTGGGGGTTCCAAGTGCACACTATGCATCTAGATAGGTGCCTTGGGGGGTCTAGTTTCCAAAATGGGGTCACTTGTGGGGGAGCTCCAATGTTTGGGCACACAGGGACTCTCTAAATGCAACATGGTGTCCTCTAACAAATTTAACGGAAAATCGGCTCAAATTGTTAGCGACACCATGTTGCGTTTGGAGAGCCGCTGTGTGCCCAAACATTGGAGCTCCCCCACAAGTGACCCCATTTTGGAAACTAGACCCCCCAAGGCACCTATCTAGATGCATTGTGAGCACTTGGAACCCTCAGGTGCTTCACAAATTGATTCATAAAAATGAAAAAGTGTTTTTTTTTTTCACTTTTTCATTGTTACGAATCAATTTGTGAAGCACCTGGGGGTTCCAAGTGCTCACTATGCATCTAGAAAGGTGCCTTGGGGGGTCTAGTTTCCAAAATGGGGTCATTTGTGGGGGAGCTCCAAAGTTTGGGCACACATGGGCTCTCCAAACACAACATGGCGTCCGCTAATTATTCAAGCAAATTTTACAATCAAAAAGTCAAATAGTGCTCCTTCCCTTCCGAGCCCTGCCGTGCGCCAAAACAGTATTTTTTCCCCAAATATTGGGTATCTGCGTGCCCAGGGGAAATTGCACAACAAATTTTCGGGTCCATTTTTTCTTGTTACCCCTGTGAAAATAAAAAAAATTGGGTCTAAATTAACATTTTTGTGAAAAAAGTTAAATGTTCATTTTTTTCTTCCACATTCAAAAAATTCCTGTGAAGCACCTGAAGGGTTAATAAAGTTCTTGAATGTGGTTTTGAGCACCTTGAGGGGTGCAGTTTTTAGAATGGTGTCACTTTTGGGTATTTTCTGTCAAAAAGACCTCTCAAAGTGACTTCAAATGTGATGTGGTCCCTAAAAAAATGGTTTTGTAAATTTTGTTGGAAAAATGAGAAATCGCTGGTCAACTTTTAACCCTTATAGCTCCCTAACAAAAAAAAATTTTGGTTCCAAAATTGTGCTGATGTAAAGTAGACATGTGGGAAATGTTATTTATTAACTCTTTTGTGTGACATATCGCTCTGATTTCAGGGCTTAAAAATTCAAATTTTGAAAATTGCAAAATTTTCAAAATTTTCGCCAAATTTCAGTTTTTTTCACAAATAAACGCAAGTGATATCGAAGAAATTTTTCCACAATCATGAAGTACAATATGTCACGAAAAAACAATCTCAGAATCAGGGGGATCTGTTGAAGCGTTCGAGAGTAATTACCTCATAAAGTGACAGTGGTCAGAATTGTAAAAATTGGCCCGGTCATTAACGTGCAAACCAACCGCGGGGCTTAAGGGGTTAAAAAGCTTGGGGTAGGGGTCTAGGGGACCCTTTTATAGCCAAAATCACAGCCCTGTATCGCAATACGTCACCTAGGCTGAAGATAAATGGAACATTTTCATCACCTTTCATAATCACCAATGGGACAAGGCAGGGATGTCTTCTGTCCCCTCTCTTATACATCCTAGTGACGGAGCACCTGCTCTCATCAATTCGCCATAACCCCAATATTAGGTGGATTGAGGTGGGAGGCACCGAGTACAAGTGCTCTGCATTTGCTGATGATGTCCTAGTATATATCACTCAATCACATATATCCATCCCTGCTGTTATGGCTGAAATAGATCACTTTGTTACATGGTCAAATTTTAAAATCAATGCAGCGAAGTCTGAGGCCCTCGATGTCTCCCTCCCCAAATCCATACAGGATTCCATCCAGTCCAACTTTCCCTTTGCCTGGCCCTCACAGGGTATCAAATACTTAGGAATTCGTATTCATAGAGACCTCTCCCGTCTATGTTATCTTAATTTTGGGCCCTTTATTGAACAACTTCATACAGACCACGATTGGCAAGTTAGAACTGTAAGATTCACTACGTGAACCACAGGTGTTTTGTGGAAAAGCACATGTACACTGTGTTCCAAATTATTATGCAAAAAGTGTTTAGGAGTGATAAGGTAAGAATTGTTTGTTTGTCAGTTAAACTCTTTGATGGTGATGTGTGTCAGGGCTCTTTATATCACTGTAAGCAATTGCAGACACCTGTGCTAATTAGTTTTGCAGGTGTGTACAATGAAAGGCAAGACTACTTAAGAAGGCTGTCCCACTTTATTAAGCAGCCTACATTTTCTGCCAAAATATGAAAGAAAAAGGATGTGTCGGCTGCTGAGAAGCAACAAATTGTGGAGTGTTTAGGTCAAGGCATGACTACAATCAGCATTGCCAAGACACTTCATCCTGATCATCGCACAATCAAGAAGTATGTAGCTGATTCACAGCACACACGTGTGCATGCTGATAAGGGAAAATTGAGGACTCTTTCCTACAGGCAATTACGTCAGGTTAAAAGAGCAGCGGCAAAAAAGCCTTGTTATAGCAGCAGACAAGTTTTTGAAGCTGCTGGTGCCTCCAACGTCCCCCGAACAACAAGATGCAGGGTCCTTCAGAGGTTTGCAGCTGTGCGTAAGCCATCCTGTCGACCTCCTCTATCCACTGTACACAAGCAGAAATGGCTCCAGTGGGCCAAACAATACTTGAAGACTGACTTCAAAACTGTTTTGTTCACCGATGAGTGCCGTGCAACGCTCGATGGTCCAGATGGATGGAGTGGAGGATGGCTGGTTGATGGACACACCATGCAAACACGGCTACGGCGCCAACAAGGAGGAGGTGGAGTAATGTTTTGGGCTGGAATCATGGGGAGAGAGATTGTTGGCCCCTTTAGGATCCCTGAAGGGGTAAAGATGAACTCCATAATGTATGTGGAGTTTCTCAAACAGCACTTCCTGCCATGATTAAAGAAGAAGAACCGTGTATTCCGCAGCAAGATCATTTTCATGCATAATAATGCACCATCTCATGCTGCACATAACACATCTACATCTCTGGCTGATATGGGCATAAAAGGGGACAAACTTATGGTGTGACCCCCATGCTTCCCTGACCTCAACCCCATTGAGAACCTCTGGAGCATCATCAAAAGGAGTGTCTATGATGGCAGGAGGCAGTTCACATCTAAGCAACAGCTCTGGGAGGGTATTCTGTCCTCATGCAAAACAATTGAAGCACAAAGCATCCAAAACCTGACAAATTCAATGGACGAGAGAGTTCAGAAGCTCCTTTCGAACAAGGGGTCCTATGTGCAAATGTAACATCACCTAGAATAAAGTTTTGAGTTAAAAACTGTTTGATTTCAGTTTCTAATAACCTGCTAATGCTTATAATTTCAAAAATGACCATTTTTTTGTTCTTTATTAAAATGAAAAGGTTGATCGAAGAGTGTGGGGGATCTTAGAGTGTGGCAACCCAGTAGTCAGGATTATTTCGAATTCTGACAATCTGAGGGTCATATTGCAGGTAGTGCAGCAAGAATGCACTCATGTGTCTTGCGCATCTAGGAGCCCCAAAATTATTTTCCGGGCTAGATGCAGATAAAACTTCTTAATTAATTTGAAAGCTGGTGAAGCTTAGTATAGATGGCCTAATAGAATCAGTACTGCAAACTGCTACAAGGCCCAAATTATTTTCCAGCCAAGTTACAGATAAACATGATTAGTAATTTTAAATCTGGTGGAGTTTAGTATAGGTGGCCTAATAGAATCAGTACTGTACACTGCTACAAGGACCAAATTATTTTCCTGCCAAGGTACAGATAAACATGATGAGTAATTTGAAAGTTTAAAACGGTTGGTGAGGTGATTTTAACAAATCATCAAGCTTTTACTCTCCCCAGGATGACACAGGGGTAGAAAAGTCATTTCGGATCCATGATTTGTTCATCTTTATGAACTTGAGTCTGTCTACATTATCAGTGGAGAGCGGCATGTGCTTATCTGTCAGCACACCACCAGCAGTGCTGAACACACGTTCAGACAGAACGCTGGCTGCGGGGCATGACAAGATCTCCAAGACGTAAGTGGCGAGCTCCGGCCATTTATCCAGATTGGAAGCCCAAAAAAGCAAGGGTCCAGTGACACAATCATGGCTTCAATGTGTACTTGGAGATACTCCTGTACCATCGTCTGTAGGCGTTGACTATGTGTCAGACTTCTTGTCTCCTGTGGCCTTGCAAAGGATGGGCTAAAAAAGTGGTGAAATGATTCCGCAAAATTGATGTTACCAGCAGATACTGTGTTTCTGTTACGTTTTGAGTGTTTAACACTTGACGGTCCCTCGGTTGGCAAGTTGGAACTGTGAGATTCACTACGTGCACCACTAGTGTTTTGGGGAAAAGCACATGTAACATTCTGCAACAGTCTCTGCTGATACTCCTGCATGCGTGCATCTCTTTCTATGGCAGGAATAATTTCTGCAAATTTACTTTTGTACCGGGGATCTAACAGTGTGGCAACCCAGTAGTCAGGATTATTTCTAATTCTCACAATTCGAGGGTCATGTTGCAGGTAGTGCAGCAAGAAGGCACTCATGTGTCTTGCGCATCCAGGAGCACCAAGTCCCTGTTGTGTTGTTTGCGAGGTAACAATCATGCTTCCTTCCTCTGCCCTCTCCCCCCAACCTCGCACAACAGAAATGTGATCAAGGTCTCCCTCATCTGATGAGTCTTCCATCAGTTCGCCCTCCACTTCTTCCTGGGCTCCTGCACCTTCCTCACTAGTTTGGCTGCTACCATGCGCCCTGGTAAAACCATCTCCCCCACCCTCACATGCCTGCCGCCTTGGTGCTGCCGACCGTCTGGACCTTGCAGATGTTAGCCCTTCCGCATACAACTCCTCCTCCTTTACTTCCTCCACCTCCTCTTGTGCCACCACCAGACTCCGAATTCTGTTTATCATGTGCTCCAGCATGTAAATCACCGGAATAGTCATGCTGACAATGGCATCGTCAGCACTAAACATCTTCGTCGCCATTTCAAAACTGTGCAGAAGGGTGCATAGGTCCCTGATCTGAGACCACTCCTCCAGCGTGATTTGCCCCACCTCTGGATCTCGTTGGCCCAGGCTATACATCAGAACGTATTGCACCAGGGCTTGTCGGTGCTGCCACAGTCGCTGCAACATGTGCAGAGTTGAATTCCACCGCGTAGGCACATCGCATTTTAGTTGGTGAAGTGGCAGGCACAACGACTTATGTAGAGATGTAAGTCGCTGAGCTACGGGATGCGAACGGCGGAAGTGAGCACACAGCGACCATGCCCTCTGCAGAAGGCCATCTAGTCCAGGATAGTGGGCTAAAAATTGCTGGACAACCAGATTCAACACGAGAGCTATGTAAGGCACGTGTGTGACATTGCCCCGGCGAAGTGCCGTACCCAGGTTTGCAGCATTGTCGCACACGGCCTTCCCTGGTTTCAGGTCCAGTGGAGACAACCATTCATAAAACTGGTTCTCCAGAGCTGACCACAACTCCTCAGCTGTGTGACTCACATTTCCCAGACATTTCAAAGTAAAAACCGCCTGATTACGTTGAGCCCTGCTGCCAGCATAGTAAGGAGGTGTGCAGGATCCCTTCTGCGCAGTTAGAAAGCTTGTGGCATGAACAAACAGGCTTTGGGTGCAGGTGGAGGACCGAGAGGAGGTTGAGGAGGCAGAAGCAGTGGAGGAACTTCGAGATAAAGAGGATTGACGCACAACTCGTGGGGACGGCAAGACTTGGACAGCAGCCACTTGTCCTGCTGTCACCATAGTTACCCAGTGCCCAGTCAGCGACATGTAACGCCCCTGTCCATGCCTACTCATCCAAGTGTCTGTGGTGAAATGCACCCTGTCACACACAGAGTTTCTCAAAGAAGCGGTGATGTTGTGTGCGACATGCTGGTGGAGCACAGGCACACCTTTCTTTGAGAAGTAGTGCCGACTGGGCATCTGGTACTGGGGCACTGCGACGGACATGTCTCGAAAATCCTCTGTGTCCACCAGGCGGAAAGGCAGCATTTCGGTAGCCAAGAGCATGCAGATGGTGAAATTCAACCTCTTAGCTTTCTCATGGCTAGGAGGAAATGGTCTTTTACTTGTCCACATCTGAGGAACCGAGGGCTGGCTGTTGTGCTTAGACGGGGCTGAGAAGGGTGTCCCCGGCAAACTGCCGGTCTGTGAGGAAGATGCAGGCGGACATGTTAGGTTGCCTTGATCCAAAGGTGGTGCTATCGATTTCGGACAGCGCTCAACACCAGCTGGTGTTTCCACCACCAAAGAAAATGATGACCTGCCAATCACGCTGGCTGTTGCGGGTAAAGAGGTGGCAAGTCTGCGTCCCAAAACAGGTGTGACTGCTGTCCCCCCAGTCACAGAGGATGAAGAGGCCGTGGATGCACAAGATGTGGCAGACGGTGGTTGGCCCGGCCGGCTAGGCCGCATTATAGCACACTGAGCTTCCCACTGCAACTTATGCTTCATATCCTTGTGCCGGTTGATGCATGAAGTACTCAAACTATGTATTTTTTGGCCTCTACTTAGCTTTTGCTGACAAATGTTACAGATAACACGAGTTGGGTCATCTTTATCGATCTGAAAAAATGCCCAGGCTATGCAAGACTTAGCATCCACGCGACCTGTAGAGCCACCACGACTTGTGGTCAGAGGCAGAGTTGTGGTTGAGGATGCAGTTGTTGACGTGCTTCCAGTACTACGTCTCTGTCCAGGAAGGCGCAACCTGACCTCATCGTCACTAGCATCCTCCTCCACCTCCTCTGCTGACCTCATTGACTGGCTGACTGTGGGTTGACAGTAAGTGGGATCTCCAACCTCGTCATCATCACCCTGTGTGTTATCACACCCGTCGTCCTCAGAGCCAACCTCTTCCTGCCCTGACAAAAAACTAAAGTTGTCGCTCCAATCAGGTATTTGAGTCTCATCATCATCTTCCTCATTGTCTCCACCAACAGGAGTTACAGTTTGGGAATGAGGGTCTACATTATGGTCAGTACCTTCTGCGTCTGGTCCTGGATCCGACTCATAAAGATTCTGGGCATCAGTGCAGATCATTTCCTCGTCTGGATTCACAGAAGCTCTGGAGCCGACCTCTGATTCCCAGCCTATAGTATGAGTAAACAGCTCTGCAGACTCAACCATCTGTTCTACCCCATACTCAGACGGGCAGCTGGAGACTTGGGAGTAGAGATGAGCGTTGTTCGACTCGAACTGTTCGCCAATCTCAAATTCGAGCTGTTTTGGGCGGTGTTCGAGCCGTTCAGCGAACACGAACGATTTGAGAAAAATTCAGCTGTTCGAGGTTATGTTCGATAACTGTTCGTGCACCAAAATCATAACTAGATTTTTTCTCAGTAATGATGAAAATTAATGTTAATACGCAGTTTGAGTGTACAGCGGGGCGGGGGGAGGGGCAGGGGATGGATCTCTGCAGGAATAATGAAGATCTCCATTTTTTTTTCTCTTTCCCGCATTTACAGTGGGGAGGTGCAATCTGTCAGCCTATCAGCAGCGCACACACGGAGCGAAGTGCTTTTTTTCACACAAACAAGGGCATGTGTCATTGGCAGTGTATGTCACATGTCCTTGCCCTATAAAACCAAGCCATTTTCCCCGTCGCCACCATTTTCTCACTGCTGCAGTTGCGTGTTAGACGGCACCGCTGTTGCTGTGTGCGCTATACCTTGTTAATTTCAAGCCAATTTTCGCACAAATCTACAGATTGCTTGGGAGTAGGGAATAGTTGTGATTGCAGTCCTTTTAAGGACTAGGTTACAGCATTTCCTACGACTTTTATCAGGCAGGTCTGTGCTCTTAAATAGATAGGTTGTGGGAGTAAAGACTAATTGTAATTGCAGTCCTTTTCAGGACTAGGTTACATCAGTTCCTATCAGTTTTTGCCAGGCAGGTCTGTGCCAGTGCTGTGCAAGTTTTTTTCACAGCATTTGGCTGAATCTAGCAAAGCTTATCCTTTATGGCCTATTGCAGAGTGTGTTAGTCAGTGGAGTAGCCTATCTGTGTTGCAAGATATACCACCTGTGTATAGAATACCAATTTTTTTACTGCACCTAGTGAAGTAAAATCTTTTGGGCATAGCATCATTCTATTAGTCCATCTATACTGACCTCCATCAGGTTGCAAATTGAATATAATTTTTTTCTACATCTAGCTCTGAAAAAATATTTGGGCTTCTAGCAGTGTGTGGGACTTGTTCTATTAGTCCATCTATGCTGACCTCCATCAGGTTGCAAATTCAAAATAGTTTTTTGTCTGCATCTAGCTCTGAAAAAATATTTGGCCTTCTAGCAGTGTGTGGGACTTTCTCTATTAGTCCATCTATACTGACCTCCATCAGGTTGCAAATTAAAAATAATTTTTTGTCTGCATCTAGCTCTGAAAAAATATTTGGCCTTCTAGCAGTGTGTGGGACTTTCTCTATTAGTCCATCTATTCTGACCTCCATCAGGTTGCAAACTGAATATATTTTTTTTCTACATCTACCTCTGAAAAAATATTTAGGCTTCTAGCTGTGTGTGGGACTTGTTCTATTAGTCCATCTATACTGACCTCCATCAGGTTGCAAACTGAATATAATTTTTTTCTGCATCTACCTCTGAAAAAATATTTGGGCTTCTAGCTGTGTGTGGGACTTGTTCTATTAGTCCATCTATACTGACCTCCATCAGGTTGCAAACTGAATAAAAAATTTTTCTGCACCTAGCTCTGAAAAAATATTTGGCCTTCTAGTAGTGTGTGGGACTTGTTCTATTAGTCCACCTATACTGACCTCCATCAGGTTGAAAATTCAAAATAATTTTTTGTCTGCATCTAGCTCTGAAAAAATATTTGGCCTTCTAGCAATGTGTGGGACTTTCTCTATTAGTCCATCTATACTGACCTCCATCAGGTTGCAAATTGAATATAATTTTTTTCTGCATCTAGCTCTGATAAAATATTTGGCTTCTAGCAGTGTGTGGGACTTGTTCTATTAGTCCATCTATACTGACCTCCATCAATTTGCAAACTGAATATAATTTTTTTCTTCATCTAGCTCTGAAAAAATATTTGGCCTTCTAGCAGTGTGTGGGACTTTCTCTATTAGTCCATCTATACTGACCTCCATCAGGTTGCAAATTAAAAATAATTTTTATCTGCATCTTCCTCTGAAAAAATATTTGGGCTTCTAGCTGTGTGTGGGACTTGTTCTATTAGTCCATCTATACTGACCTCCATCAGGTTGCAAACTGAATATAATTTTTTTCTGGATCTAGCTCTGAAAAAATATTTGGCCTTCTAGCATTGTGTGGGACTTTCTCTATTAGTCCATCTATACTGACCTCCATCAGGTTGCAAATTGAATATAATTTGTTTCTACATCTAGCTCTGAAAAAATATTTGGGCTTCTAGCAGTGTGTGGGACTTGTTCTATTAGTCCATCTATGCTGACCTCCATCAGGTTGCAAATTCAAAATAGTTTTTTGTCTGCATCTAGCTCTGAAAAAATATTTGGCCTTCTAGCAGTGTGTGGGACTTTCTCTATTAGTCCATCTATACTGACCTCCATCAGGTTGGAAATTAAAAATAATTTTTATCTGCATCTAGCTCTGAAAAAATATTTGGCCTTCTAGCAGTGTGTGGGACTTGTTCTATTAGTCCATCTATACTGACCTCCATCAGGTTGCAAACTGAATATAATTTTTTTCTGCATCTAGCTCTGAAAAAATATTTGGCCTTCTAGCAGTGTGTGGGACTTTCTCTATTAGTCCATCTATAATGACCTCCATCGGGTTGCAAATTAAAAATAATTTTTATCTTCATCTACCTCTGAAAAAATATTTGGGCTTCTAGCTGTGTGTGGGGCTTGTTCTATTAGTCCATCTATACTGACCTCCATCAGTTTGCATACTGAATATAATTTTTATCTGCATTTAGCTCTGAAAAAATATTTGGCCTTCTAGCAGTGTGTGGGACTTTCTCTATTAGTCCATCTATACTGACCACCATCAGGTTGCAAATTAAAAATAATTTTTATCTGCATCTAGCTCTGAAAAAATATTTGGCCTTCTAGCAGTGTGTCGGACTTTCTCTATTAGTCCATCTATACTGACCTCCATCAGGTTACAAATTAAAAATAATTTTTTGTCTGCATCTAGCTCTGAAAAAATATTTGGCCTTCTAGCAGTGTGTGGGACTTTCTCTATTGTCCATCAATACTGACCTCCATCAGGTTGCAAACTGAATATATTTTTTTTCTGCTTCCACCTCTGAAAAAATATTTGGGCTTCTAGCTGTGTGTGGGACTTGTTCTATTAGTCCATCTATACTGACCTCCATCAGGTTGCAAATTGAATATAATTTTTTTCTGCATCTAACCCAGCCAATAGTTTTGGCCTAATACCACAGTTTGGCCACTCAGTTCTGCTCGGTTCCCATCCATTGTTTTTTTGTGCAAACAACTCCAGAGTTGTGAATTAGTTAACCACCAAAATGAGTGGAAAAAGGCCTGCTGCTGGTGGAAAGGGGAATAGGCATGTTGGGAAGGGGAAAAAAGGTTGTGTCCATGGGGTAGGTGTTAAAGCAACAGTAACAACTGCAGAAGAAAGACCATCTTCCAGCCAAACTAAAATGTCTACTTCTTTTACCGGACAATGTGATAATATCCCTTTCTTACGGCCATGCCAATCGCTACAAATTCCAGATGAGGCACAAAAACAGCAGGTGCTTCAACGGATATCAAGTGTTCCTTTAAGTGGGCTCTCCTCCACATCAACTTCAACATCACAAATACTCCAGTCCTCAAAGGTGTCACCCCAATCGCACTTGCTTCCTCACAGCTCCCAAATCTCCAGCTGCCCGTCTGAGTATGAGGTAGAACAGATGGTTGAGTCTGCAGAGCTGTTTACTCATACTATAGCCTGGGAATCAGAGGTCAACTCCAGCGCTTCTGTGAATCCAGACGAGGAAATGATCTGCACTGATGCCCAGAATCTTTATGAGTCGGATCCAGGACCAGACGCAGAAGGTTCTGACCATAATGTAGACCCTCATTCCCAAACTGTAACTCCTGTTGGTGGAGACAATGAGGAAGACGATGATGAGACTCAAATACCTGATTGGAGCGACAACTTTAGTTTTTTGTCAGGGCAGGAACAGGTTGGCTCTGAGGACGACGGGTGTGATAATGCACAGGGTGATAATGATGAGGTTGGAGATCCCACTTACTGTCATCCCACAGTCAGCCAAGAGATGAGGTCAGCAGAGGAGGTGGAGGAGGATGCTAGTGACGACGAGGTCAGGTTGCGCCTTCCTGGACAGAGACGTAGTACTGGAAGCACGTCAACAACTGCATCCTCAACCACAACTCTGCCTCTGACCACAAGTCGTGGTGGCTCTACAGGTCGCATGGGTGCTCAGTCTTGCATAGCCTGGGCATTTTTTCACATCGATAAAGATGACCCAACTCGTGTTATCTGTAACATTTGTCAGCAAAAGCTAAGTAGAGGCCAAAAAATACATTGTTTGAGTACTTCATGCATGAACCGGCACATGGACATGAAGCATAAGTTGCAGTGGTAAGCTCACTGTGCTAAAATGCGGCCTAGCCGGCCGGGCCAACCACCGTCTGCCATATCTTGTGCATCCACGGCCTCTTCATCCTCTGTGACTGGGGGGACAGCAGTCACACCTGTTTTGGGGCGCAGACCTGCCACCTCTTTACCCGCAACAGCCAGCGTGATTGGCAGGTCATCATTTTCTTTGGAGGTGGTAACACCAGCTGGTGTTGAGCGCTGTCCGACATCGATAGCACCACCTTTGGATCAAGGCAACCTAACATGTCCGCCTGCATCTTCCTCACAGACCGGCAGTTTGCCGGGGACACCCTTATCCACCCCATCTAAGCACAATAGCCAGCCCTCGGTTCCTCAGATGTGGACAAGTAAAAGACCATTTCCTCCTAGCCATGAGAAAGCTAAGAGGTTGAATTTCACCTTCTGCAAGCTCTTGGCTACAGAAATGCTGCCTTTCCGCCTGGTGGACACAGAGGACTTTCGAGACCTTATGTCATTCGCAGTGCCCCAGTACCAGATGTCCAGTCGGCACTACTTCTCAAAGAAAGGTGTGCCTGCGCTCCACCAGCATGTCGCACACAACATCACCGCTTCTTTGAGAAACTCTGTGTGTGACAGTGTGCATTTCAACATAGACAATTGAACGAGTAGGCATGGACAGGGGCATTACATGTCGCTGACTGGGCACTGGGTAACTATGGTGACAGCAGCACAAGGGGCTGCTGTCCAAGTCTTGCCGTCGCCACGAGTTGGGCGTCAATCCTCTTTATCTCAAAGTTCCTCCACTGCTTCTGCCTCCTCAACCTCCTCTCGGTCCTCCACCTGCACCCAAAGCCTGTCTGGTCATACCACAAGCTTTCTAACTGCTCAGAAGGGGTCCTGCACACCTCCTTACTATGCTGGCCGTAGGGCTCAATGTCATCAGGCGGTTTTTACTTTGAAATGTCTGGGAAATGTGAGTCACACAGCTGAGGAGTTGTGGTCAGCTCTGGAGAACCAATTTCATGAATGGTTGTCTCCACTGGACCTGAAACCAGGGAAGGCTGTGTGCAACAATGCTGCAAACCTGGGTGCGGCCCTTCGCCGGGGCAGTGTCACACACGTGCCTTGTATGGCTCACGTGTTGAACCTGGTTGTCCAGCAAATTTTAGCCCACTATCCCGGACTAGATGGCCTTCTGCAGAGGGCACGGTCGCTGTGTGCTCACTTCCGCCGTTCGCATACCGCAGCTCAGCGACTTACATCTCTACAGAAGTCGTTGGGCCTGCCACTTCACCGGCTAAAATGCGATGTGCCTACCCGGTGGAATTCAACTCTGCACATGTTGCAGTGACTGTGGCAGCACCGACAAGCCCTGGTGCAATACGTTCTGACGTATAGCCTGGGCCAACGAGATCCAGAGGTGGGGAAAATCACGCTGGAGGAGTGGTCTCAGATCAGGGACCTTTGCACCCTTCTGCACAGTTTTGAAATGGCGACGAAGATGTTTAGTGCTGACGATGCCATTATCAGCATGACTATTCCGGTGATTAACATGCTGGAGCACATGTTAAACAGAATTCGGAGTTAGGTGGTGGCACAAGAGGAGGTGGAGGAAGTAGAGGAGGAGGAGTTGTATGCGGAAGGGCTAACATCTGCAAGGCCCAGACGGTCGGCAGCACCAAGGCGGCAGGCATGTGAGGGTGGGGGAGATGGTTTTACCAGGGCGCATGGTAGCAGCCAAACTAGTGAGGAAGGTGCAGGAGCCCAGGAAGAAGTGGAGGACGAACTGATGGAAGACTCATCAGATGAGGGAGACCTTGATCACATTTCTGTTGTGCGAGGTTGGGGGGAGAGGACAGAGGAAGGAAGCATGATTGTTACCTCGCCACCAACACAACAGGGACTTGGTGCTCCTGGATGCGCAACACACATGAGTGCCTTCTTGCTGCACTACCTGCAACATGACCCTCGAATTGTGAGAATTAGAAATAATCCTGACTATTGGGTTGCCACACTGTTAGATCCCTGGTACAAAAGTAAATTTGCAGAAATTAATCCTGACATAGAAAGGGATGCACGCATGCAGGAGTATCAGCAGAGACTGTTGCAGAATCTTACATGTGCTTTTCCACAAAACACCAGTGGTGCACGTAGTGAATCTCACAGTTCTAACTTGCCAACCGTGGGACCGTCGAGTGTTCAGCACTCAAACAGTAACAGAACCACAGTATCTGCTGGTAACATCAATTTGGCGGAATCATTTCACCACTTTTTTAGCCCATCCTTTGCAAGGCCACAGGAGACAAGAAGTCTGACACATAGTCAACGCCTAGAGACGATGGTACAGGAGTATCTCCAAGTAAACATTGAAGCCATGACTGTGTCACTGGACCCTTGCTCTTTTTGGGCTTCCAATCTGGATAAATGGCCGGAGCTAGCCACTTACGCCTTGGAGATCTTGTCATGCCCCGCAGCCAGCGTTCTGTCTTAACGTGTGTTCAGCGCTGCTGGTGGTGTGCTGACAGATAAGCGCACGCGGCTCTCCACTGATAATGTGGACAGGCTCACGTTCAAAAAGATGAACAAATCATGGATCCGAAATGACTTTTCTTAAAAGCTTGGTGATTGGTTAAAATCACCTCACCAACCGTTTTAAGCTTTCAAATTACTAATCATGTTTATCTGTATCTTGGCAGGAAAATAATTTGGGCTTTGTAGCAGTGTGCAGCACTGATTCTATTAGGCCATCTATAATAAGCTCCACCAGATTTAAAATTACTAATCATGTTTATCTGTATCTTGGCTGGAAAATAATTTGGGCTTTGCAGCAGTGTGCAGTACTGATTCTATTAGGCCATCTATACTAAGCTCCACCAGATTTAAAATTACTAATCATGTTTATCTGTATCTTGGCTGGAAAATAATTTGGGCTTTGTAGCAGTGTGCAGCACTGATTCTATTAGGCCATCTATACTAAGCTCCACCAGATTTAAAATTAATAATCATTTTTAGCTGCATCTAGCCCGGAAAATAATTTTGGGGCTCCGAGATGCGCCAGACACATAAGTGCCTTCCTGCTGCACTACCTGCAACATGACCCTCATATTGTCAGAATTCGAAGTAATCCTGACTACTGGGTTGCCACACTCTTAGATCCCCCAAACTTTTCGATCAACCTTTTCATTTTAATAAAGACCAAAAAAATGGTCATTTTTGAAATTATAAGCATTAGCAGGTTATTAGAAACTGAAATCAAACAGTTTTCAACTCAAAACTTTATTCTAGGTCATGTTACATTTTCACAAAGGACCCCTTGTTCGAAAGGAGCTTCTGAACTCTCTCGTGCATTGAATTTGTCAGGTTTTGGATGGTTTCTGCTTCAATTGTTTTACATGAGGACAGAATACCCTCCCAGAGCTGTTGCTTAGATGTGAACTGCCTCCCACCATCATAGACACTCCTTTTTATGATGCTCCAGAGGTTCTGAATGGGGTAGAGGTCAGGGGAGCATGGGGGTCACAAAATAAGTTTGTCCCCTTTTTTGCCCATATCAGCCAGAGATGCAGATGTTTAATGTGCAGCATGAGATGGTGCATTATCATGCATAAAAATGATCTTGCTGTGAAATACACGGTTCTTCTTCTTGAACCATGGCAGGAAGTGCTGTTTGAGAAACTCCACATACATTATGGAGTTCATCTTTACCCCTTCAGGGATCCTAAAGGGGCCAACAATCTCTCTCCCCATGATTCAAGCCCAAAACATTACTCCACCTCCTCCTTGTTGGCGCTGTTGCCGTGTTTGCGTGGGGTGTCCATCAACCAGCCATCCTCCACTCCATCCATCTGGACCACCGAGCATTGCACGGCACTCATCCGTGAACAAAACAGTTTTGAAATCAGTCTTCATGTAATGTTTGGCCCACTGGAGCCGTTTCTGCTTGTGTGAAGTGGATAGAGGAGGTCGACAGGATGGCGTGTGCACAGCTGCAAACCTCTGAAGGACCCTGCATCTTGTTGTTCGGGTTACGTTGGAGGCACCAGCAGCTTCAAAAACTTGTCTGCTGGTAAGACAAGGCTTTTTTGCTGCGGCTCTTTAACCTGACGTAATTGCCTGTAGGAAAGAGTCCTCAATTTGCCCTTATCAGCACGCACACATGTGTACTGTGAATCAGCTACATACTTCTTGATTGCCAAGACACTTCATCCTGATCAACGCACAATGTTGAATGTAGTCATGCCTTGACCTAAACACTCCACAATTTGTTGCTTCTCAGCAGCCGACACATCCGTTTTCTTTCCCATTTTGGCAGAAAATGTAGGCTGCTTAATAATGTGGGACAGCCTTCTTAAGTAGTCTTGCCTTTGATTGGACACACCTGCCAAACTAATTAGCACAGGTGTCTGCAATTGCTTACAGTGATATAAAGAGCCCTGACACACATCACCATCAATGAGTTTAGCTGACAAACAAACAAATTCTTCCCTTATCAATCCGAAACACTTTTTGCATAATAATTTGGAACACAGTGTACATGTGCTTTTCCACAAAACACGAGTGGTTCACGTAGTGAATCTTACAGTTCTAACTTGCCAACCGTGGTCTGTATGGAGTTGTTCAATAAAGGGCCCAAAATTAAGATAGCATAGATGGGAGAGGTCTCTATGAATAGGAATTCCTAAGTATTTGATACCCTGTGAGGGCCAGGCAAAGGGAAAGTTGGACTGGATGGAATCCTGTATGGATTTGGGGAGGGAGACATAGAGGGCCTCAGACTTCGCTGCATTGATTTTAAAATTTGACCATGTAACAAAGTGATCTATTTCAGCCATAACAGCATGGATGGATATATGTGATTGAGTGATAAATACTAGGACATCATCAGCAAATAGAGAGCACTTGTACTCGGTGCCTCCCACCTCAATCCACCTAATATTGGGGTTATGGCGAATTGATGAGAACAGGTGCTCCGTCACTAGGATGTATAAGAGAGGGGACAGAGGATATCCCTGCCTTGTCCCATTGGTGATTGTGAAAGGTGATGAAAATGTTCTGAAGCACCCCCTGGGCCTTGGGACACCCGGAGCCGAACCCTTTTTGGTGGATGCTGGTGGTTGTAGTCTCCGTGGCAGCGACCTGGTTCCATGGCTCAGGGAGGTCAAACCAGTGGCGGAACTATTTATGTGGTTTTGATGTTTAAATGTCCGACTACGCCACCCGTGGATTGCGGTCAGAGTGAACCGCCGCTGCAGGGCAGACTGCTTAGGCTGGTGTTATGGGTGCAGCAGAGCGTAGCATAACTCCCCACGGGAGGAGTATAGCCTCAGGGCAGTGTATGCGGAGGATGGGGGTGATGGTGCAGGGCAGCAGCAGTAACGACACAGAGTCAGTGATGCTGTCCAGGGCCTTTACTCACAGTTCTTATTATCCAGACCACGTCTGCAGGAAACTGCTGCCCACGTCTTACTGTGCTCACCAGATGAGGGGCTTAGACAACTCCCAGATAACTTTGGAGCGCTTCACAGGACCCCCTTTGTGTGTCCTTTGTCTGGCCTTTCTTACCAACCCTTCTGTCCGGCTGCCTCGGGCCTCCTCTTGGTAAACTTGGCGCCAGTTTCCCTGACCCTATGTGGTGCCTTCCTAGCGGATGTAGCGAGGGGCTGCGCCACATAAAATGTCACAGCCTCCCGTTTCTAGCTGAGGGTCATTTCCTGCCTCCACTAGTTTCGGGGACCGGTCTCCCCCTTTGGCCTGACCCCTCCACGCAGGTGGATTCGGGCGTGCGGTGGCGACTCGCCCGTCCGCACCCCTGGGATCTCTTCATTCCTCGTTCCTGGAGCCTTCTCAGCTCCTCTTCCTTCCTTCTCCCTCTTCCAGGCCTGGGCCTCTGTTACTAGGCCCGCCTCCGGAGCAGAGCTCATGCAGAGCCCCTGCTCCCTGATACTTCTGCTCAGACTTCTCTGCACTGAACTAAGATGGTGCCCACCTTTTATACTCCCTTCTCAATGCACCCAGGAACTTCTTCCTCCCTGCTCCTGCACTTCAGGGTTCCCCTTCCTCAGTGTTCCCTCCCCCCACTCCAGCCAGGGACAGGGACTGTCGTGCCCATCTCAGGGGCATATTGGTCGCCTTGCCCCACGGCAATGTGGTGTAATGCATGCAGGTGTCGGGTCCTGATCCACACTCCATCCTTACCTGAGAGTGAGATATCACACCTCTGGGTGAGGTGCAATACCTCTGTAGCAACCGAGCCCTCAGGGTGATACAGTTCCATTTATCTTCAGCCTAGGTGACGTATTGCAATACAGGGCCGTGATTTTGGCTATAAATGGGTCCCCTAGACCCCTACCCCAAGCTTTTTAAGAGAATCATATATGGCGTGCCAGGAGATTCTATGGAATGCTTTCTCAGCATCCAACGAGAGTATCTAATTACAAATTTTTAACTGCATCTAGCCCAGGAAATACTTTGTGCCAAGTAGCAGTGTCTGCTAGTCAGCGGATTATCCCGGCTGTTAAGCAAGCTACACCACCTGTAGTTTGGACACTTAATTTTTTCAAAGGAAATGCTTCGGGACCACGGGATACTCATTGAAGAGCATCAGGAGGCACGCCAAGGCATAGGGGCTGGGACTGGCAGTAGGATGACTTGCGGTGGACAGCCGAGCTCGATCCTTATAAAAGCTTTTTAACTGCAGCAGCTTTAGTGGACGCTACTGGAGCTGGAATTACGCGGCTGCTGGCATGAGACTTGCCCTCCAATAGATCCTTGTAAATGGATTTAAAGTGTATTCATTCAAATTAGAGAGACAATTTAAATTAAAATGCTTAGAGCTGCCTCCACCACAGGGGGGCTCGCTCGACCCACCAGCGGACAGGCACCAGTATTGGGAGAGGGGGGCTGGCCGTCAGGGTTCACCTTGGCTCTGGCACAAACCCGGTGACACGGAGGTGGCACGGGCAGGAGCGGACTGGCCGTGTCGGCTTCTCACTTTTTGGATTTTAGAAGGGCATGACATGCCTATATCTGTGTCTCCCCCTCCTTTTACTCCTCCACCTCTTTTCTTTTCGCATGACTATATGTACTTGTCACTTTTCCATGTGTTAGTTGTGTCTTCTGAGCAGTTTGTCAGCTTTTGGACACCTTTGAAGGTGTTTTCTATGTGTTTCTATGTGT
This sequence comes from Phyllobates terribilis, assembly GCF_046119375.1. Taxonomy (NCBI): domain Eukaryota; kingdom Metazoa; phylum Chordata; class Amphibia; order Anura; family Dendrobatidae; genus Phyllobates; species Phyllobates terribilis. Next base: position 712,280,654 of record NW_027362762.1, read on the forward strand.
TTTTGTTTGCCTGCCATTGGTTTTAATGGTGTTCGAAGATGTTCGACGAACAGTTCGACGAACAGTTCGGCGAACACTCGGGTGTTCGACGAACCGAACCGAACTCGAACACTACGGGGGTGGCTCAACACTACTTGGGATCTGTGAGGAAGCAAGTGCGATTGGGGTGACACCTCTGAGGACTGGAGTATTTGTGATGTTGAACTTGAGGTGGAGGAGAGCCCACTTAAAGGAGCACTTGATATCCGTTGAAGCACCTGCTGTTTTTGTGTCTCATCTGGAATTTGTAGCGATTGGCGTGGCCGTAAGAAAGGGATCTTATCACATTGTCCGCTAAAAGAAGTAGACATCTTAGTTTGGCTGGAAGATGGTCTTTCTTCTGCAGATGTTACTGTTGCTTTAACACCTACCCCACGGACACAACCTTTTTATCCCTTACCAACACGCCTATTCCCCTTTCCACCAGCAGCAGGCCTTTTTCCACTCATTTTGGTCTTTAACTAATTGACAACTCTGGAGTTGTTTGCACAAAAAACAATGGATGGGAACCGAGCAGAGCTGAGTGGCCATCTGTGGTATTAGCCCAAAAGTATTGGCTGGGTTAGATGCAGATAAAAATTATATTGAATTTGCAACCTGGTGGAGGTTAGTATAGATGGACTAATAGAACAAGTCCCACACACAGCTACAAGCCGAAATATTTTTGCAGATCTAGATGAAGAAAAATATTATATTGAATTTGCAAACTGGTGGAGGTTAGTATAGATGGACTAATAGAGCAAGTCCCACACACTGATACAAGCCAAAATATTTTTTCAGAGCTAGATGCAGAAAAAAATTATATTGAATTTGCAACCTGGTGGAGGTTAGTATAGATGGACTAATAGAACAAGTCCCACACACTGCTACAAGCTGAAATATTTTTTCAGAGCTAGATGCAGAAAAAAATTATATTGAATTTGCAACCTGGTGGAGGTTAGTATAGAAGGACTAATAGAACAAGTCTCACACACTGCTACAAGCCGAAATATTTTTTCAGAGCTAGATGCTGATAAAATTATTTTGAATTTGCAACCTGGTGGAGGTTAGTATAGATGGACTAATAGAATGATGCTATGCCCAAAAGGTTTTACTTCACTAGGTGCAGTAAAAAAGTTTGTATTCTATATGCAGGTGGTGTAGCTTGCAACACAGATAGGCAACTCCACTGACTAACATACACTGCAAGAGGCCAAAAAGGATTTGCTTTGCTAGCTTTAGCCAAATGGTGTGAAAAAAAACTTGCACAGCACTAAAACAGACCTGCCTGGCAAAAAGTGATAGGAACTGATATAACCTAGCCCTCAAAAGGACTGCAATTACAATTAGTCTTTACTCCCAACCTATCTATTTAAGAGCACAGACCTGCCTGATAAAAGTCATAGGAAATGATGTAACCTAGTTCTTAAAAGGACTGCAATCACAAGTATTCCCTACTCCCAAGCTATCTGTAGATTTGTGCGAAAATTGGCTTGAAATTAACGAAGCATAGCGCACACAGCAATAGCGGTGCCGTCTAACACGCAGCTGCAGCAGTGAGAAAATGGTGGCGACGGGGAAAATGGCTGGGTCTTTTAGGGCAAGTACATGTGACATACACTGCCAATTACACATGCCCTTGCTTGTGTGAAAAAATGCAGTTTGCTCTATGTGTGCGCTGCTGATAGGCTGACAGATTGCACCGCCCCACTGTAAATGCGGGAAAGAGAAAAAAAAACTGGAGATCTTCATTATTTCTGCAGAGATCCATCCCCTGCCCCTCCCCCCGCCCCGCTGTACACTCAAACTGCGTATTAACATTAATTTTCAGCATTACTGAGAAAAAATCCAGTTATGATTTTGGTGCATGAACAGTTATCGAACATAACCTCGAACAGCCGAATTTTTCGAATCGAACACCGCTCATCTCTACTGGGGACTGCGTGTGGACACCCGGCTGCTGGGCGGCTGGGGACCGAGTATGGACACCCGGCCGCCCCATGGTGGCTGGGGACCGAGCATGGACACTCGGCCACCGGGCGGCTGGGTAATGAGTATGGATACCAGGCCGCTGACGCAGCCATGACATAGTGGCCAGCGTCTGCCTCCACATGCCTAAAAGGCCCAATTTCAAGTGCAAGCAAGCTAGCAGTATGGTATTGCAGCCTGGGGGTGGGTGTGTGTCAGGCTGCATACTTGCGCTTGCATTGCAAGGAATGGGGGAGGTACCATTGAACACTGCTCTGGGAGAAGGACTTGCACGGGGATAGTTGCAAGTCTGCATCTTCTGATGCGGCAAGGATCACTTCTGATGGGCACACTTTTAGGCAGTGACCTGGGTGTCAGAGATGCTTTCAGGGGTCTTCCCCATGCTGTCCCCATGTCTTTTCAGCACTGTATGCATGTGTCACACAGCACATGGCCAGATAAGATTGTAAAATGTTAAAATTACATTTCCCGGTGAATGCATTTGACATGGTTGAAAGCAATACAAAAGTGCAAAAACGCATTAAAAAATGCTACTTGTGAACATAGCCCAAGGTGTGGAGGAGTACTTTTGTTTTTAATTATTTATTTACCTTATACACAAGTCTTTACCCTGGAAAGGAAGTTCCTTAACATATTTCACAGGACAGCACTTTCAGTTTCGCTTTTGAACGTTTTCTTATGAGCCCGTTAAAGTGGCTTAATACCTCTGACCACGTTGTTGACAGCAGTGACCTGGAGGTCAGAAATTCTTCCTGGGGCGATCCCCATGCTGTCCACATGTCTTTTGAGCACTGTCGCTATAATTTTGGGCACTTTTAAGGCTTTCTACAGACCGCTGGGGGTGCCGCCGCAAAAATGCTCGGGTCTCCCATAGAATAACATTGGGCTCATTGCTCGGGTCGAGCACCCGAGTATCACGGTAAGCTCGGCCCGAGCTTCGAGCACCAGAGCATTTTAGTGCTCGCTCAACACTATTGTTTACCTTATATTTGTATATCCCGATAGGTAGTCCAGCTATATACAGTGGGTGAAATAAGTTTTGAACACATCACCAATATTCTAAGTAAATATATTTCTAAAGGTGGTATTGACATGAAATTCTCTCCAAATGTCGGTAACAACCCATCCAATCCACACAGGAAAAAAAATCAAACCATAGATGTCCATAATTTAAGTCATCGGTAATAATGAAAAATGACACAGGGAAAAAGGAATGAATATATGAAGAAAGAGAAATGCAAAAATCCATGACAAGTCATGACACCAACTGAAATATATCAGTAATAAGTAAGCAATCCTGCCACTTAGTAAAAAATATTATCAGCTGTTTCAACTGATGGATTATAAAAAAGTGTCTCTTTACCAAGGTACCACTCAAGAAACATCTTGTGATAGGTAAAACCTGTGAGCTGTCTCAAGACCTTTGCATCCTTATTGTTGCAAAACATACCAAATGCATTGGTTACAGAAGAATTTGTAAACTACTGAAGAATCCACTGAGCACTGTTAAATTCATAACCAGAAAGTGGAGAGAACAACATTTCATCATAAACCAGCAATGGCCATGTGCTCCAAGCAAGCATTCAGACAGAGGAGTGAATAGAATTTTCAGAACAGTTGTCCAATAGCCAAGAACCACCTGTGGAGAGCTACATAAAGACCTGGAATTAGCAGGTACAATTGCTTTAACCCTGCTGTTCTGTTCGGGTCTACTATACACTGATGATGTTCCAGTCATTTTTGACTATTAAAGTCTTGATTTTTAGCTAATTTAAGTGTTTTATTTGAATACTTGTTGCATTATTATACTGTATGTGAACATGGTTGCTGATAAACAATTGAAAAATTAAATCAAAAACTTAATTTTTATTTTTTTTGTGTCAAAAAATGTTGCATGGCCTTATTGCAATATTCATGCATATTGCACATTTGCACATAAAAAAATATATTCTTTATATAACTGTAAACTATAACTAATAACATCAAACTGTATGTAAATATATTTAAAAAAAAATAATAAAAAAATAAAAATAAAAAGTTCAGTTTTTTCTATATAAAATGGTAAATAAGGTTCACGGTGCTACATTTACTATTTGCATTCGTCACAAATATAATTTACATGTCATTTGCATAAGTACTTTGCACAATTGCAACATATCACATTTGTTTTGTGATTACTTGATGTTGGACAGAAGGCGCATTGTTTCCATTTTAGGCTGGTGGAGGACGAGGGTATCGTAGCAGTGCCAGTGGAAGCCATTGGTTCACTTTCTTTAGCATGCTGTTGGATCCTGTGGACAATGGCTGCCGCTTCATCATCTCTGGGTGTTACTTTTCTTTCTTCGATATATGGGCTAACCAGTGATTTTCTCAACTCATTTATAAAAGTTCTTCTTTTATATAGTTTATTTTTGTTCCAATTTGGGTGCATTTCACGCCATAACATGAATGCATTGTATGCCGACACATCAAGAATGTTGTAAAAAACAACCATTGGCCACAGATTTGTTTTGCGTTTACAGGAGTAAGTGCCTGTGAGTTGATCTAGAGTATCAACTGCCCCTTTTGTGGCATTGTAATGTAAAATCATGTTCTGCTTTCTGTCGTCTTGATTACTGATTGCACTATCATGGTGCAATGTGCTTATCAGAATGACCTGTTTGTGTTTTTTGGGAATGTAAGAAGCTACTGTTGTGTCCTTAGTAAATTAAAAAATAGAACTATAAACATCTCTCTTACTGAGGATTAGAGATGAGTGGTGTTCAACTCGAACTCTTCGCCAATCTCAAATTTGAGCTGTTTTGGGCGGTGTTCGAGTCGTTCCGCGAAGATGAACAATTTGAAAAAAATTCGGCTGTTCGAGGCTATGTTCAATAACTGTTCGTGCACCAAAATCATAACTGGATTTTTTCTCAGTAATGCTGAAAATTAATGTTAATAAGCAGTTTGAGTGTACAGCGGGGCGGGGGGAGGGGCAGGGGATGGATCTCTGCAGAAATAATGAAGATCTCCATTTTTTTTTCTCTTTCCCGCATTTACAGTGGGGAGGTGCAATCTGTCAGCCTATTAGCAGCGCACACACGGAGCGAACTGCTTTTTTTCACACAAGCAAGGGCATGTGTCATTGGCAGTGTATGTCACATGTCCTTGCCCTATAAGGCCCAGTCATTTTCCCCGTCGCCACCATTTTCTCAATGCTGCAGCTGCGTGTTAGACGGCACCGCTGTTGCTGTGTGCGCTATACTTTGTTAATGTCAAGCCAATTTTCGCATAAATCTACAGATAGCTTGGGAGTAGGGAATAGTTGTGATTGCAGTCCTTTTAAGGACTAGGTTACATCACTTCCTATGACTTTTATCTGGCAGGTCTGTGCTCTTAAATAGATAGGTTGGGAGTAAAGACTAATTGTAATTGCAGTCCTTTTGAGGGCTAGGTTACATCAGTTCCTATCACTTTTTGCCAGGCAGGTCTGTTTTAGTGCAGTGCAAGTTTTTTTCACAGCATTTGGCTAAATCTAGCAAAGCAAATCCTTTTTGGCCTCTTGCAGTGTGTGGTAGTCAGTGGAGTAGCCTATCGGTGCTGCAAGCACCTGTGTATAGAATACCAATTTTTTTACTGCACCTAGTGAAGTAAAACCTTTTGGGCATAGCATCATTCTATTAGTCCATCTATACTAACCTCCACCAGGTTGCAAATTCAATATAATTTTTTCTGCATCTAGCTCTGAAAAAATATTTAAGCTTGTAGCAGTGTTTGGGACTTGTTCTATTAGTCAATCTATACTAACCTCCACCAGGTTGCAAATTCAATATAATATTTTCCGGAATCTAGCTCTGAAAAAATATTTCGGCTTGTAGCAGTGTGTGGGACTTGTTCTATTAGTCCATCTATACTGACCTCCACCAGGTTGCAAATTCAATAAAATTTTTATCTGCATCTAGTTCTGAAAAAATATTTGGGCTTGTAGCAGTGTGTGGAACTTGTTCTATTAGTCCATCTACAGTATACTAACTTCCACCAGTTTGCAAATTCAGTAAAATTTTTATCTGCATCTAGCTCTGAAAAAATATTTTGGCTTCGGCTTGTAGCAGTGTGTGGTACTTGTTCTATTAGTCCATCTATACTGACCTCCACCAGGTTGCAAATTCCATATAATTTTAATCTGCATCTAGCTCTGAAAATATATTTGGGCTTGTAGCAGTGTGTGGGACTTGTTCTATTAGTCCATCTATACTAACCTCCACCAGGTTGCAAATTCAACATAATTTTTATCTGCATCTAGGTCTGAAAAAATATTTGGGCTTCGGCTTGTAGCAGTGTTTGTGGTACTTGTACTATTAGTCCATCTATACTAACCTCCACCAGGTTGCAAATTCAATATAATTTTTTTCTGCATCTAGCTCTGAAAAAATATTTTGGCTTGTTGCAGTGTGTGGGACTTGTTCTATTAGTCCATCTATACTAATCTCCACCAGGTTGCAAACTCAATATAATTTTTATCTGTATCTAGCTCTGAAAAAATATTTGGGCTTCGGCTTGTAGCAGTGTGTAGGACTTGTTCTATTAGTCCTTCTATACTAACTTCCACCAGGTTGCAAATTCAATATAATTTTTTTCTGCATCTAGCTCTGAAAAAATATTTCGGCTTGTAGCAGTGTGTGGGACTTGTTCTATTAGTCCATTTAGTCCATCTATACTAACCTCCACCAGGTTGCAAATTCAATATAATTTTTTTCTGCATCTAGCTCTGAAAAAATATTTTGGCTTGTAGCAGTGTGTGGGACTTTTTCTATTAGTCCATCTAAACTAACCTCCACCAGGTTGCAAATTCAATATCATTTTTATCTGTATTTTGTCTGGAAAATAATTTGGGCCTTGTAGCAGTTTGCAGTACTGATTCTATTAGGCCATCTATACTAAGCTCCACCAGCTTTCAAATTAATAATAATTTTTAGCTGCATCTAGCCCAGAAAATAATTTTGGGGTTCCTAGTTGCGCAAGACACATGAGTGCCTTCTTGCTGCACTACCTGCAACATAACCCTCAGATTGTCAGAATTCGAAATAATCCTGACTACTGGGTTGCCATACTCTTAGATACTTCACACTCTTCCATCAACCTTTTCATTTTAATAAAGAACAAAAAAATGGTCATTTTTCAAATTATAAGCATTAACAGGTTATTAGAAACTGAAATCAAACAGTTTTCAACTCAAAACTTTATTCTAGGTGATGTTACATTTGCACCTAGGACCCCTTGTTCGAAAGGAGCTTCTGAACTCTCTCGTCCATGGAATTTGTCAGGTTTTGGATGGTTTCTGCTTCAATTGTTTTGCATGAGGACAGAATACTCTCCCAGAGCTGTTGCTTAGATGTGAACTGCCTCGAGCCATCATAGACACTCCTTTTGATGATGCCCCAGAGGTTCTCAATGGGGTTGAGGTCAGGGGAGCATGGGGGTCACACCATAAGTTTGTCCCATTTTATGCCCATATCAAACAGAGATGCAGATTAGACGGTGCATTATAATGCATGAAAATGATCTTGCTGCGGAATACACGGTTCTTCTTCTTGAACCATGGCAGGAAGTGCTGTTTGAGAAACTCCACATACATTATGGAGTTCATCTTTACCCCTTCAAGGATCCTAAAGGGGCCGACAATCTCTCTCCCCATGATTCCAGCCCAAAACATGACTCCACTTCCTCCTTGTTGGCGCCGTAGCCGTGTTTGCATGGGGTGTCCATCAACCAGCTATCCTCCACTCCATCCATCTGGACCATCGAGCGTTGCACGGCACTCATCGGTGAACAAAATAGTTTTGAAGTCAGTCTTCATGTATTGTTTGGCCCACTGGAGCCATTTCTGCTTGTGTACAGTGGATAGAGGAGGTTGACAGGATGGCTTACGCACAGCTGCAAACCTCTGAAGGACCCTGCACCTTGTTGTTCGGGGGACGTTGGAGGGACCAGCAGCTTCAAAAACTTGTCTGCTGCTATGACAAGGCTTTTTTGCCGCTGCTCTTTTAACCTGACGTAATTACCTGTAGGAAAGTGTCCTCAATTTTCCCTTATCAGCACGTACACGTGTGTACTGTGAATCAGCTACATACTTCATGATTGTGCGATGATCAGGATGAAGTGCCTTGGCAATGTTGATTGTAGTCATGCCTTGACATAAACACTCCACAATTTGTTGCTTCTCTGCAGCCGACACTTATTTTTTCTTTCCTATTTTGGCAGAAAATGTAGGCTGCTTAATAATGTGGGACTGCCTTGTTAAGTAGTCTTGCCTTTCATTGTACACACCAGCCAAAGTAATTAGCACAGGTGTCTGCAATTGCTTACAGTGATATAAAGAGCCCTGACACACATCACCATCAATGAGTTTAACTGACAAACAAAAAAATTCTTACCTTATCAGTCCTAAACACTTTTTGCATGATAATTAGGAACACAGTGTACATGTGCTTTTCCACAAAACACCAGTGGTTCACATAGTGAATCTTGCAGTTCTAACTTGCCAATCGTGGTCTGTATGAAGTTGTTCAATAAAGGGCCCAAAATTAAGATAACATAGATGGGAGAGGTCTCTATGAATACGAATTCCTAAGTATGTGATACCCTGTGAGGGCCAGGCAAAGGGAAAGTTGGACTGGATGGAATCCTGTATGGATTTGGGGAGGGAAACATCGAGGGCCTCAGACTTCGCTGCATTGATTTTAAAATTTGACCATGTAACAAAGTGATCTATTTCAGCCATAACAGCAGGGATGGATATATGTGATTGAGTGATATATACTAGGACATCATCAGCAAATGCAGAGCACTTGGATTCGGTGCCTCCCACCTCAATCCACCTAATATTGGGGTTATGGCGAATTGATGAGAGCAGGTACTCCGTCACTAGGATGTAAAAGAGAGGGGACAGAGGACATCCCTGCCTTGTCCCATTGGTGATTATGAAAGGTGGTGAAAATGTTCTGACTCACCCCCTGGGCCTTGGGACTCCCGGAGCCGGACCCTTTTTGGTGGATGCTGGGGGTAGTAGTCTCTGTGGTGGCGACCCGCTTCCGTGGCTCAGGGCGGTCAAACCAGTGGCGGAACTATTTATGTGGTTTTGATGTTTAAATGTCCGATTACGCCACCCATGGATTGCGGTTAGAGTGAACCGCCGCTGCAGGGCAGACCACTGAGGCTGGTGTTGTGTGTGCAGCAGAGCTTAGTATAACTCCCCATGGGAGGAGTATAGCCTCAGGGCAGTATTTGCGGTGAATGGGGGTGATGGTGCAGGGCAGCAGCAGTAACGACACGCAGTCAGTGATGCAGTCCAGGGCCTTTACTCACTGTTCTTATTATCCAGACCACTTCTGCAGGTAACGGCTGCCACATCGTACTGTGCTCACCAGGTGAGGGGCTCGGCCAACTCCCAGATAACTTTGGAGCGCTTCACAGGACCCCCTTTGTGTGTCCTTTCTCTGGCCTTTCTTACCACACCAGTGACTACACTTTTGTCCGGCTGCCTCGGGCCTCCTCTTGGTAAACTTGGCACCAGTTTCCCTGACCCTATGTGGTGCCTTCCTAGCGGGTGTAGCGTGGGGCTGCACCACATAAAATGTCACAGCCTCTGGTTTCTAGCTGAGGGTCGTTTCCCGCCTCCACTAGTTTCGGGGGCCGGTCTCCCCCTTTGGCCTGACCCCTCCACGCAGGTGGATTTGGGCGTGCGGTGGCGACTCACCCGTCCACACCCCTGGGATCCCTTCATTCCTCGTTCCTGGAGCCTTCTCCGCTCCTCTTCCTTCCTTCTCCCTCTTCCAGTCCTGGGCCTCTGTTGCTAGGCCCGCCTCCGGAGCAGAGCTCATGCAGAGCCCCTGCTCCCTGTCACTTCTGCTCTGACTTCTCTGCACTGAACTAAGATGGTGCCCATCTTTTATACTCCCTTCTCAATGCACCCAGGAACTGCTTCCTCCCTCCTCCTGCACTACAGGGTTCCCCTTCCTCAGTGTTCCCTCCCCCCACTCCAGCCAGGGACAGGGACTGTCGTGCCCATCTCAGGGGCATATTGGTCGCCGTGCCCCACGGCAATGTGGTGTAATGCATGCAGGTGTCGGGGTCCTGATCCACACTCCATCCTTACCTGAGAGTGAGATATCACACCTCTGGGTGAGGTGCAATACCTCTGTAGCAACCGAGCCCTCGGGGTGCTACATTTCCATTTATCTTCAGCCTAGGTGACGTATTGCGATACTGGGCTTTTGGCTATAAAAGGGTCCCCTAGACCCCTACCCCAAGCTTTTTAAGAGAATAATATATGGCGTGGCAGGAGACTCTATGGAATGCTTTCTCAGCATCCAACGAGAGTATCTAAGTACAAATTTTTAATGGCATCTAGCCCAGGAAAAACTTTGTGCCTAGTAGCAGTGTCTGCTAGTCAGCGGATTATCCCAGCTGTTAAGCAAGCTACGCCACCTGTAGTTTGGACACTTAATTTTTTCAAAGGAAATGCATCGGGCCCCCGGGATACTCAGTGAAGAGCATCGGGAGGCACCCCAAGGCGCAGGGGCTGGGACTGGCGGTAGGACGCCTTGCGGTGGACCGCCAAGCTCGATCCTTATAAAAGCTTTTTAACTGCAGCACCTTTAGTGGATGCTACAGGAGCTGGAATTCCCGCAGCTGCTGGCATCAGACTTGCCCTCCAATAGATCCTTGTAAAATGATTTAAAGTGTACTCATTCAAATTAGAGAGACAATTTAAATGAAAAAGCTTAGACTTGCCTCCACCGCAGGGGGGCTCGCTCGACCCACCAGCGGACAGGCACCAGTATTGGGAGAGGGGGGCTGGCCATCAGGGTCCACCGCAGCTCTGACACAAACCCGGCGACACGGAGGTCGCATCGGACTGGCCATGTCGGCTTCGCACTTTTTTGGTTTTAGAAGGGCATGACATGCCTATATCTGTGTCTCCCCCTCCTTTTACTCCTCCACCTCTTTTCTTTTCGCATGACTATATGTACTTGTTACTTTTCCATGTGTTAGTTGTGTCTTCTGAGCAGTTTGTCAGCTTTTGGACACCTTTGAAGTGTTTTCTATGTGTTTTCTATGTGTTGCTATGTGTTTTTGTTTGCCTGCCATTGGTTTTAATGGTGTTCGAAGGTCTTCAACGAACAGTTCGACGAACAGTTTGTTGAACATACGGGTGTTCTACGAACCGAACCGAACTCGAACACTACGGGGGTGGCTCAACACTACTGAGGATACCTTGCGGCAGTTGTGGCTTATTTTTTCTAACAGTACCCAGCATGGTCTTTTTTCTTTTCAGCAACATCTGCCCCAGTTGGTTTGATATGAAAAAATTGTCGCATGAAACATTTTGTCCTTTGAGTCCGTGTGTCAAATCCAAAACTACTCGCATACCTTGATTTTTTTCAGCTCTTTCTCCAGTGTTTTTCCCTATGTATACCTGAGCGCTTACAGTGTATGAACTTTTGCTGTCACACAGAGTCCATATTTTGATGTCGAACTTTGCAGGTTTACTTGGAATATACTGTCTGAACAGGCACCTACCTCTGAATGACACCAGTTCTTCATCTACAGTCACATTTTCACCAGTATTATAAAATGTTGGTAGAATCTCTACCCATTTATTCAACAAATCTCTAATAGGCACAAGTTTGTCTATGGCTCTTCTTTCAATTCGATTGGTTTTATTATCAAGCCGAAGGACTCTTGAAATCTCATGAAATCTTTCTAGCGACATTGTGGCCCTAAATTTGTGGTGACCAGTTTTGGAATTCCATAAACTTTTGGTTGATTCACCATACAATCTGTACACTCCTGCTAACAGTGGTAAACCTATGAAAGCATTTAGAGCTGTTAAATCGAAATTCTTCCATTTCTCGCCATAAACTTGTTGTCCCTCAATGTTTGTCATTTGTATTATGATGTTTTATATGGTTATATTTATGAACAATTTGAATGCAGATTGTATGTCATCAATTCTTGATATAGCGTACCTAGTAGGACCTGGTGCATCTTTTATGACATTTGAAGAAGACCTTTTACCAGCCTGAACAGAAGGCTGCAAGTTCCAAACTACATCTTTGTTTTTCGAATGGATTTCTTGCATCCAACTAGTTGTCTGGGTTTCCTTATCAGATTCCACTTCAGAATCAGATTTCTCTGCATTGGTTTCCCCATCACTTATGTGGTCCTCCTCTTCGAACACATTTTCAAGCGGGACATCATCATCTGAATTGGAGGCGTTTACAAGCTCCTCCAATTCAGCTTCAGTCAATATCCGCTTTCTCATCATGCAAAAACGCAACACTGTGGAATGAAAAGATAAAATATATACTTAAACAATAATAATAAAATGAGAGAACAAACTATTACCAGTTTCACAGCAATACACACAATAATGGCCCCGTCACACATTCAGACATCCCCTGCGATTGCTATACTGGAGCGTCGCAAACAAGGCCATCCACATAAGCATGCACTTATTCTATCACAGCAGTGAGAATATATCCACCTCATAAGCAGACATTGAGTCTATACAGCCCTAATGCTGCCCCCACTTGCATACCAAAGAATGGGTCATCAAAAGTACAAGTCTCATGCAAGATGAAATAAGTGCAGAGCATTATTTCAACAAGCAGGTAGTGACCATTATCTTACATCATGACACAGTAATCAACCAGTGGCTGAGCAAAATAAAAAAAAATGCTGCTTTACACTATACAATCTAATCAAAAGAATTGAATAATTTGAGAATAAAAGAATAGTTTATCTGCTACATACCAGTAAAGATGAATTTTCAGAGCTCTGATGTCTATACATGTGCTCTTTCTGTGTTCTCTGAAGCTGTACTGAAAGTGAAATAACTGTATAGACTAGTATGGTAAATGTCTACTGATAAGATCAGAGAAAACACCACCATTTAGTATAAAATAACCCACAGTTAAACAAACACATTTGTCAAGCAGAATTTATCAGTGCTCTTTTCAGGTCAGCATTATACAGTAATAGAACCAGCTAGGAAAATAAGAAAATCTTTTCATTTAGAATGTGAAATGTTGACAACTGAATTGAGCTATTTCTATATAAACAGCAGGGTAAATAAGATACAGTTAAAAATTTTTGCACATAACTATACTGGTAGCGAATCCATCTGTTGAATCGTAATTTGAAAATATATGTATGTGTAAATCTGCACGGACCAAAAGGACCTAGATAAATTGATAAACAGTAGTAGATGCAATATATAGTCCAAAATGAGATTATAATTCCTTTATTTTACTCAAAAAATGGCTGGAGATTAGTATAAAAGGCTATAGCTCATTTTTGACTGAACAGTACAAATGTAAAAAAAGTGGAGAAAAAGTAAACAAAAATAAAAGAATACCCATAGTAAGAACCCCTCTAATGAGGAAAACTCAATTAACCACAAGTTTCAGAACCGCATAATGAATATTTTAAACAATATCAAATTTCAAATTCGGTCAGAACAGCAGGGTTAAAAAAAATTATAAGTAATGCACTCTACCTCCATTTCCTGTGTGCACGATTACCACACAAGACTCCATTGCTGAACAAAAAGCACATTGAAAGTTTGCTCAACAACATTTAGACAAGCTTGTGAAATACTGGGAGAATATAGTCAGGTCAGATGAGAACAAATTTTGATGCTATAATGCAAAGTGGGCAAAAATTGCCAATTCAAGATGTATTGATATACTGCTAAACAAAAAGACTGAATGCTGTGATAAATTCAAAGGGTGCTTCAACAAAGTATTAATTTAAGGCTGTGCACTAGTGATGAGCGAACGTGCTCGCCACTGCTCGGTACTCGCCCGAGCATGTCACTGCTCGAGATGCTCGGCGAGTATTTCCGGGTTGCTGGGGCAGGAGCTCGGATCTCCTCCCTACATGTTTGGTGTTCTTTAGAGAGTCAATGAACATGCAGGGATTTTCTGCCACGCACTGTAATGCTATAGCCATGTTGTGGGCATTACAGTGATTGGCAGGCCACACCACATCATCAGGTGTATATAAGACCGGGCACCGCCATGCTCGTCACATTCTACCCGGAATCAGGCAGTATAGGGAGAGGTGCGGCTGAGTCAGGGAGAGATTTGCTTGCTTAGAGTTAGTATAGCTATTCCACAACATATATCGATAATATCCATCTGAACTCACAGTCCTTCTGAGGACTAATTCAGCTGCATATAATCCGTGCTAGGCTGGCAGGCAGAGTATGTTGCAGACTGCAGTGCATGATACAGCACATGAAGGTCCATTGAACGTCCTGTTAGTATAGGTATTCCAAACATATATCTATATCCATCTAAATTAACAGTCCTTCTGAGGACTAATCCAACTGCATATAATCAGTGCTAGGCAGGCAGGCAGTGTATGTAACAGACTGCAGTGCATATAATGCAAGAGGGTCCATTGAACATTCCTGCTACTGCTGTTCGTAAAGATATTTGTAGATATAGCCCCAGATGTCAGGGGCCAGGGAAATTTTTTTATTGTCTTAATCCAAGTTATTTGCTTAAAAAGCAATTCAGAGTACACCATTTTTCTGTTCCATTTGCTTGTTGGCACTGCAGAATACAGCCAGATCCTTTCCATATTACAGCAATAAAAATCCAGAAATTTGTAGTGAACATGGAACATAATGGCCTCCATTTAAATTTTGTTGCAGTGTGTCAGTGAAGTTATTGACTCGAGGTCGCTGTGAAAAATAGAAATCTACAGGCCATCTATTTAAAACTGTGGTTTTCCGTCACACGTATCACCTAAAAGTGTGCTCCAAATTCAGCCATTTATGGCCTCCATTAAAATTTTGTTGCAGTGTGTCAGTGAAGTTATTGACACGAGGTCACTGTGAAAAATAGTAACCTACAGGCCATTTATTTAAAACTGTGGTTTTCTGTCACACGTATCACATATTAGTGTGCTCAAAATTCAGCCATTTCTGGCCTCCATTTAAATTTTGTTGCAGTGCGTCAGCGAAGTTATTGACACGAGGTCGCTGTGAAAAATTGTAACCTACAGGCCAGCTATTTAAAACTGTGGTTTTCCGTCAAACGTATCACATATCACATATATTGTCCTCCATTTAAAATGGGCAAGGGGCATGGCAAGGGATGGGGAAGTGGACATGATGGTGATATGGTGATCGTGCATGCAGAGGACAAGGCCGAGGCCATGGGCAAGCTGAAATTGTGCCACAACAAACACCCACATCTTGTCGCTCGATCTTTCTGTCCTAATTAATAGGGGACCACAGAACACCATTATTGAACACAGAGCAGTGTCAAAAGGTTGTTGGTTGGATAGCAGATAATGCTTTCAGACACTTAGCCACCACGACCACCAACCTCTCTTTCACATGGTCAAGTCTCTGTAGTCGTGAGTCTGGGCTGCATATTCTTCACCCTGATCCTCCTTCCTCCCACCATGCCGAGTGCCCGGAGACAACTGAACCCACACTTGAACACTCCGAAGAGCTGTTCACTTTTCCATTTATAGATTCGGGCCTCTCACCTGGTCCACTTGAAGCGGGGCAAGAGGAGATCGCATGTAGCGATGCCCAAATATTTGAGCAGCCACGGTGACATGAAGGCAACAGTGGGAAACTGTCACAAGAGGTGGATGATGATGAGACACAATTGCCAGAAAGTCAGGAGGAGGACCAGGATGCGGAAGTGGAAGATGAGGTGGTGGATGATATAGTAACTGACCCAACCTGGCAGGGGGACACACAGAGCGAGGACAGCAGCACACAAGAGAGGGAGGCGTAGCACAACAACAGGCAGAAAGAAGCAGTGTGATGGCTGCAGACACAAGGCGGGAAAGCATTCCTCGAAACGCCAACACGACGGAAGTTGCCAGTACAACTGTTAGGTCTTCCCGAGTCTTGTTTTTTTTTAAAGACTCTGCCGATAATCCCAAAAAAGCCATTTTCCCCTCCTGCCAGGCCAGCATCAGCAGGGGTAGCAAAACTACCAGCCTGATCACCACCAGCATGATCAGGAACATGACAGCAAATCACCCGACTTTGTGGGCCGATACCCAGGGTCCAGAAACAGTGTCTGCGGGTGACACCGCTGCTTGTTCCGCTGTTGTGCGTGCACGCCAATCGCCGGTCCATGGCGCATGCCAAGATGCTCACCACCTTCCACCTGTCGTTGAACACTCTCAACTAGCACCATCAGCAAGCACATCCGTGTTCTTGTTCCAGCGAAGCGTTCAGTTGTCCCTACCACAGTCTTTGGAACACAAGCTTAAAGACGCAGCTAACGCCTCACAGGTCAAATTACTAAATTCACACATTTCGCAAATGCTTGCGCTCAAAATGTTGCCTTTTAGGCTCGTGGAGACGGAAGATTTCCGCAACCTGATGGTGACGGCCGTCCCTCGGTACTTGGTCCCCAGCCGCCACTTTCTCTCCCGGTGTGCGGTCCTCTCTTTACACAAGCACGTGTCCCACGTTAGCCTTGCCCTCAGCAATGCAGTTACTGGGAAAGTTCACCTAACCACGGACACATCGACTAGTGCTTGTGGGCAGGGATGGTACATCTCACTGACAGCACACTTGGTTAACATAGTGGAAGCCGGGACCCAGTCAGACCTTGGGATGGAACATGTCCTCCCTACGCTGAAGATTGCGGGCCCTAGGACAATCAGGGTTTCCCCCACATTCTACAGCTCCTGCATCTCATCCTCCTCCTCCTCTTCAGCCTCCATCTCCGAAATGGCCAGATCAGTCACAAGCTGGAAGCACTGCAGCACTGCCTCAGCCAAGCGGCAACAGGCTGTGCTGAAGCTAATATGGTTAGGTGACAAATCGCACAATGTTGAAGAGTTGTGGACAGCTCTGAAAGATCAGGCAGATCTGTGGTTGACACCACTGACCTTAAAGCAAAGCATTGTCATGTGTGACAATGGCCGCAATCAGGTGGAGGTGAGGTGAACTCACACAAGTACCATGCCTGGCCCATGTGCTTAACCTTGTGGTTCAGCAGTTTATGAAAACCTACCTAGATCTGTCGGATCTGCTTGTCAAAGTACACCGCTTGTGTACCCATTTTAGAAAGTCAGCTACGGCTTCCGCTACCCTTGCTGTGCTTCAGCAGCATTTGCAGCTTCTGGCTCACCGACTGGTATGTGATGTCCCCATGCATTGTAGCTTTACACTGCAGATGTTAGGAAGGATTTGTGAGCAGAAGAGTGCTGTTGTTAACTACCAGCATCAACAAGGCCGTCGGTATTCAGGTCAGACTCCACACATAAAACTTCAGGACTGGACATGGATGCCAGACATATGTACCATCCTCCAAAACTTTGAGGACTCGACTAAGATGTCCTTTGGAAGTGCATTGATCTGTAGGTTGGATTTCTGCTAAAGGGGAAAAAAAACCTCTTTAAATCTTCTTCCTTAGCACGTGTGAACGAGCTGAGTGTGACCGGAGCGTAAGTGCAAACGGAAGTAAGTATGTGACTTGTGATTCAGTGACTTTGGATTCAGAGATTTTAGAAGGGAGGAATTAGGACTGAATTGCTGTCTGTATTTTATTAATTCTTTATATTTCTTTTTTACTTAACATTTCTGTCTAGTGCAATCCCCATTAGGAAATGAGCTCCATTATTGACAATGCTATCCAGTGTACATCTTGCCACATGTATGCAATCCTTGAACAGTCGGTTGTGGGTTCAAACTGCTGTGCGAGATGTGTACACATTGTGCGTTTGGAAGCCCAGGTACTGGATCTACATGAGCAGCTGGCAACACTGAGATCCATTGATAATATGGAAAGGAGTCTGCTGCTCACTGAGCAGCTGCTCACTGGGGTAGATGTGGGAAGGGTGGTAGTAGGGAGCTGCAGGACAGTGAGGCAGCTAGCTGGGTGACAGTTATAAGGGGGATGGGGTAGAGGGAGGAGTGCCAGGGAGGCTAGTCCTGATCTGGCATACCCAAATAAGTTTGCAAAGTTGGCAGGTGAGGGGGGTGTCAGTACAGGGGTAGCACTGCTGCAGCAAGGCATGTCCTCTGAAAGCCGGAGGAGTGTCAGCTCCAGTAAGGGGGAAATAGGAGAGCAAGGCAGGCCAGACAGGTGCTTGTAGTGGGGGACTCAATTATTAGGGGAACAGATAGGGCAATCTGTCACAAAGACAGGGATCGTCAAACTGTGTGCTGCCTACCTGGCGCTTGAGTCCGGCACATCGCTGATCGGGTTGACAGATTACTGGGAGGGGCTGGTGAGGACCCTGCAGTCATGGTGCACATTGGCACAAATCACAAAGTTAGAGGTAGGTGGAAGGTCCTTAAAGATGATTTCAGGTAATTAGGCTGCAAGCTTAAAGCAAGGACCTCCAAGGTGGTATTCTCTGAAATAATGCCTGTACCACGTGCCACGCCAGAGAGCCAACGGGAGATTAGGGAGATAAATAAGTGGCTCAGGAATTGGTATAGGAAGGAGAGGTTTTGGTTCCTGGAGAACAGGGCCGACTTCTCAGTTGGCTAAAAGTTCTACGCTAGATACGGGCTGCACCTCAATGAGGAGGGTGCAGCTCTGCTGGGGGAGAAAATGTCTAGAAGGTTGGAGGAGTGTTTAAACTAGGGATTGGTTGGAGGGTATTCATTTTATAGGTGGGGAAGATAGTGCAGGAAGTGACATGGGCACCAAAAGAAAAAATTGGGGGTAGGGTTAAAATAGTCAATATATTAAGAAGGAATAGAGGTACAGAGAGATACATAAAATGCATGTACACTAATGCCAGAAGCCTCACTAACAAAATGGAGGAATTAGAATTAATTTTGTTGGAAAATAATTATGACATGGTGGGGATATCTGA
Source organism: Phyllobates terribilis (assembly GCF_046119375.1). Taxonomy (NCBI): domain Eukaryota; kingdom Metazoa; phylum Chordata; class Amphibia; order Anura; family Dendrobatidae; genus Phyllobates; species Phyllobates terribilis. The sequence continues at coordinate 712,299,524 of NW_027362762.1, forward strand.
GACATGGCTGGACGAGAGCCATGTTTGGGCAGTTAATTTACAGGGCTATAGTCTGTTCAGAAATGACCATACAAACAAGCAAGGGGGGTGTGTTTATATGTAAAATCATCCTTAAAACCCATCTTGAGTGATAATATATGTGAATCTAATGAAAATGATAAAAAAAATAATAAACTACTGATAGGGGTTTGTGATAAGTCTCCAAAAATAATGGAAGCAGTGGAGAATATCCTCATAAACCAAATAGATGAAGCAACGACTCAAGGAGAATTCATTATTAAGGGGGACTTTAACTACCCTGAAATACATTGGGGAACAGAAACCTGTAGTTCAACAAAGATAATAGGTTTTTGACAACTTTGAGAGACAATTACCTTTCAAAACTGGTTCCAGACCCAACAAGAAGGGGGGCACTGCTAGACCTATTATTAGCTAACAGGCCAGACCCCATATCAAATATATGAGTTGGGGGTCACTAGGGTAATAGTGATCACAAAATAATAAGTTTTCATGTATCCTTTAATAAGATGTGTAGTGGAGAGGTTACAAGAACACTAAACTTCAGGAAGGCAAATTTCCAACGGTTGAGAGATGATTTTAGTGCAATAAACTGGAACAATATCCTGAGACATAAAACTACACAAAGCAAATGGGAGACATTTATTAGCATCCTGAATAGGACCTGTGCACAATATATACCGAATGGGAATAAACATGCTAGAAATAGGAGGAAACCACTATGGCTAAATAGAGCTGTAAGGGGCGCAATAAGTGACAAAAAGAAAGCATTTAGAGAACTAAAGCAAGTAAGTAATGATGAGGCATTAAATAAATACGGAAAATTAAATAAATTTTGTAAAAACTAGTGATGAGCGAGCACTAAAATGCTCGGGTACTCATTGCTCGGGTCGAGCAAATTGGAATACTCGGGTGCTCGACCCGAGCAATGAGCCCAATATAAGTCTATGGGAAACTCGAGCATTTTTCAGGTGGCTCCCCCCGGCGGTCTGCAGAGGGCCTGAAAATTGCCCAAATCAATGGGAACAGTGCTCAAATGACATAGCAACAGCATGGGGAAGACCCATGGAAGTATTTCTGACTCCCAGTTCACTGCTGTCAACAACGTTGTCAGAGTATTATGCCACTTTTATGGACACACAATAAAACATACAAAAACAAAACCAAAATGGATTTTCCTGGGAAATATATTAAGGAACATCCTTTCCAGGGTAATGACTTGTATATAAGGCAAAATAAATAACCAAAACCAAAAATACTCCTCCACACTTTGGGCTATGTTCACACGTAGCGTTTTTTATGCGTTTTTGCACTTTTGCATTGCTTTCAACAAAGACAAATGCATTCACTGGGAAATGTCATTTTAACATTTTGCTGAAAAGACATGGGAACAGCATGGGGAAGACCTCTGGAAGCATTTCCGACTCCTAGGTCAATGTCTAAACGTTTGCCCATCATAAGTGATTTTTGGAGCATGCGAAGATGCCTCCCGCCATGCACCTGTCATTGCAGACTTGCAACAATCACCGTCTACGTCCTTGTCCCAGTGCAGCGTTCAGTTGTCCCTACCCCATTCCTTGGAATGCAAGCACAAGTATGCAGCCAGTCAGCCACCCACCCACAGGCTGCAATACTATACTGCCAAATTTTTGACAGCTGCTTTCTCTTGAAATGTGGCCTTTTAAGCTCGTGGAGGTGGAAGCTTTAAATAACCTCATGCCGGTGGTGGCCGGGTGTCCATACTCAGTCCCCAGCCGCCACTGTTTCTCCCGGTGTCGTCTCCGCTTTCCACAAGCACGGGTCCCACAGCATTACCCGTGCCCTCGCCAGTGCACTTACTGGGAAGGACCGCCTAACCACAAACATGTGAACAGGTGAATGTGGCCAGGGACGGTACGGAGCCAGTCCACAGCTTTTTTTGCTGAGAGTTGCATTTCACCACAGCCATATTCTTTAGCTTGGTAAAAGGACTTGGGAAACCATATCTACCCAGCTGTCATTTCTCCCAGGAAGTCCTCTAAAGCTGTTTTTACTTCAAATGTGGCCTTTTAGGCTCCTAGAGGCGAAAGCTTTCCATAACCTCATGCCGGCGGCGGCCGGGTGTCCATTCTTGGTCCCCAGCCGCCATTATTTCTCCTGGTATCGTCTCCGCCTTCCACAAGCATGGGTCCCACAACATCACCCGTGCCCTCCCCATTGCACTTACTGGGAAGGACCGCCTAACCACAAACACGTGGACAGGTGAATGTGGCTAGGGACTGTACAGTGCCAGTCCACAGCTTTATTTCCTGAGAGTTGTATTTAGCTCGATGAAAGGACTGGCAAACAGGGAAACCGTATCTACCCTGGGTGTCATTTCTCCCAGGAAATCCTCTAATGCATCTTGTTTCAGAAGCAATGGCAGCCCGTCCAACATGAACTCGCACTTGTTGGTGGTGCTTTGACACACAAACATCTTTCTTTGCGCATTTAATTTCATGAATACAGAGTTGGACAATGGCCTGATCTGCAATGCGGTTTAAGAAATAACATGCATAAGCATGACTAATACACATTAAAAAAGCAGCCATAGAGTGTCCGGGAACCTTCCCCCACACTTTTCTTAACCAGGGTTGCTTCTCAGCAGGGTTGGACGGGCCCACCAGAGAACCGAAGACTCCTCCGGTGGGCCCTGGCTTCTCCTTCAGGAGAGTTCATAGTGCCGAGGTGAGGCCATGATGATGATAGAGGCCACCATCTGCTTAGTTTTCTGTTACTTGGAATGCAAGCGCAAATATGCAGCCAGCCACCCACCCACAGGCCACAACACTAAACTGCCAGAATTCTGGGCAGCTGCTTGCACTTGAAATGTGGCCTTTTAGGCTCGAGGAGGCGGAAGCTGTCCACAATCTTATGGCGGCGGCGACCGGGTATCCATAGTCGGTCCCCAGCTGCTATTATTTTTCCCTGTATCGTCTCCGCCTTCCACAAGCACGGGACCCACAACATTACCCGTGCCCTCCCCAGTGCCCTTACTGAGAAGGACCTCCTACCCACAAACACGTGGACAGGTGAATGTGGCCAGGGACGGTACGGAGCCAGTCCACAGCTTTTTTTGCTGAGAGTAGAATTTAGTTTGGTGAAAGGACTGGCATAGAGGGAAACCGTATCTACTCTGGGTGTCATTTCTCCATCACCAGGTTCTGCCCATTGTCACACACCACCATGCCTGGCTGTATGTTCAGCGGTGAGAGCCACAGATCAGGCTGCTGTGTTAGGAAAAACCCCACTAAGAATTTAAAGACACATAGAGCAGGGCCACAGTACCGACAAATTCCCATAAGGAAGGAGAGAGTCTGCTATACAGTTATAAGGTATGCAGTGAGCCCAAAGTCTGACCAATTTTAGGAAAAACCCCACTAAGAATTTAAAGACACATAGAGCAGGGCCACAGTAACAAGTACGACATGTTTCCATTACAAAGGATAGGGTCTGCTATACAGTTATAGGGTATGCAGTGAGTCTAACGGCTGACCAATTTTAGGAAAAACACCACTAAGAATTTAAAGACACATAGAGCAGTGCCAGAGTAACAAGGGACGACAAATTCCCATTAGAAAGGGCAGAGTCTGCTATACAGTTATAGGCAGCCTAAACTTGGAATAAATAAAAATACCACATGCAAATTGGTATAATAACATTCTTTATTGAAAAATATTGATTAAAAATTCATTTTATAATCACAAAGTTCAAAAATTCAAGAGGGAAAGGATGAGTCAAAAAGAAAGGATGTGGGCACACATTGACCAAGATGATTCCTAATGTTAGATTCTCATTCAAATGGGTTAATATTCATAGGAGGAAACTCAGATATCATAGCAATAATAAAATCCTCCACGCCATCCAATAACATGCATAGAATATAACTATACAGGGAGAGTCATAAGTAAGACGCGGCTTCAAAGGAGACCTTGATATTGGATATGATAATATAGCTCTCAAACTAAATCTATATAGCAAAATTAGTCAGCTGCTACTTTCCCAAGTGGGAGCACCAAAAGAAGAGGGGATGGGAGGAAGGTTAAATATAGTAATAATAATAAGGTCCTCCACACCACTCAATAACATACACAAGGTATAGCTATGAGTAAAACACAGCTTCAATGGAAGCCTAAATATTAGACGTAAGAGTATAGCTCCAAGAATAAGTTTATACAGAAAAATGGTAAACTGATGCTATCCCAATTTGGGGTATCAGTATAAAACGTCCGACTTACCCATCAGGAATATCCATGGGCCCGGTCACAGACCACAAGTGCCACCCCGACGGTACTTTCTCAAGGGGAGTGTGTAATGAAAAAAAGGTCATGCCTCACAGTATTTATGCGCAGCCCCATCCAATATCCGCCATTAGTGCACTGCATGTCAGCACTGTTACAGTGTCTCTGGAAATGTGGGATCCGGCTCTCCTTTCCGGCACGCATTTGGGGAAATCCCCATCAGACGTCATAGATTCGAACCGGAAATCATGGAGGCATTTGCCCGACAGTGGATAAACTGCTTCAGTGTGCATGCGCCTGCCGGCGCCATTTTTTTGAAGTCTCGTGCACATTCAGAAAAAATACATAGCCGCAGACAGGAAGTATTACAGCGAGTATCCATCCTTGCAACTGCCAAAGCATGGTCGGATGCAAAGCACCCACATATACAAAAAGAGGTAAAGGTATTCATTCCGTAGATAGAGGCCAAAAAAATGGGCATACCACAGGAAAGGTACCACCCACATGGTGGCACATATGTGGCCAAATATTTAACGACCTGAAACAGTACATATCAAAACATACAATAAAGGATGAATTATCAATTATACAAATAAGTATATTTCCAATCGAAGGAATATTCATAGATATAGAGGCAACGTTTCCATTCTTTTTATAGTTCGGATGGATAAATCTCGGATAAAGATGACAAAGACCTGCGACAGGCACACCAGGAAATAATGTACCCTTTTCCGGTATGCTAGTGAGTCCAAGTTTCACCAGGATGATGAAAAAATAATTAAATGTTCTTACTAAAATATAAAGGCATAGAAAAAAAAGTTAAAAACACACAGACATATAAAATCTATTCAAAATTAAAACGGTAGAGATTACAGGAAAGGTGAGACGCTGAGTTTCTCGTTTAATCCAGTTGGTGACTTGGTTCCCAAATTAATAATCCATCTAAGTTCAAGCTGAGCCAGAGCTTTTTTTTAGTAACACCTCCCCTGATTCCACAATGGACCCGGTAAATCTCCCTAATTTTGAAACCACGGGGGTCAGAGTTGTGGAAAATTTTGAAATGTTTAGGGACAGTTTTCAGAGTCATCAGATCCTCCACCTCCCTTGCCGCAATAATATCCCTAACCTGCTCTCGGATCCGGATGCGTAACTCCCTGGATGTGAGCCCAACATAGATTTTATTGCAAGGGCACACCCCATAATATACCACATAGGATGTGCTACAGGATATGTAGTTGGTGACCGCAAAGTTCCTTGTCTGGTCTGCTGTGATAACAGAGTTAGCTCTGATGATATTGCCCTTTGTACAGGCAAGTCAGTCGCCACAGGGAAAGCATCCCCACCTCTGTTTACTATTCCCAAAATGTTTTTTTGCTCTTGCCACATAGTGGCTCTTAACAAGATGGTCCCTAAGATTTCTACTACGTCTTGCTGTCATGAGTGGAGCCTCCGGAATCTCCTTCCTCAAGACCGGATCCGTGAGTAAAATTGGCCAATGTCTATAAAGGATATTTTTCATTAGGTTCCACTCACAATTAAAGGTGGAAATAAATCTCACCTTTGGGTTACTTGTTGATTTCTTTTTTTGCAGTCGTGAGTAGCTTCTCCCGCAGCACTGCCCTAGCTCTGTTAAATCCCTTTTTTATCATTCTATGGCTATAGCCCTTTTCCAAGAAACGATTCCGCAAGTCTTGTGCCTGCTGTTCAAAGGTAGTTGTTGTAGAGCAGGTTCTTTAAGCTCTCAAAAATTGCCCAATAGGGATAGCTCTGATAGTTGAGGGCAAATGAGCGGATGAGGCATGTAGTACAGAGTTAACAGATGTGGTCTTACGATGAATATTAGTCTGGATCAGGCCCATCTGGTCCACTGACATAGCAATATCCAAAAAATCAATCTCCTTTTTGCTATATTTGTGAGTAAGTTTAATGTTATATTTATTCATATTTAGTTCTTCAACAAAGATATTTAGTTCAATTTCACTTCCTTGCCATATAATCAAATGATCATCTATGTATCTGAACCAGTACTGCACATGGTCAGCAGCACATGCCCCCTCGCCACGAAAAATCTCCCTCTCCCAAAGGCCGAGGAAGAGATTCGCGTACGATGGGGCACATGCCACACCCATGGCAGTACCGCGTTTCTGCAAATAAAAACTGTCATTGAAGACAAAGAAATTATGTTTGAGAATGAATTCCAACAATTCTAATATTATGTTGACCATGGGCCTGTCCAGATTACTCATCTCCAAAAACAAACGAGTTGCTCTAATTCCGTCTCCATGATCTATAGAGGGACTCCATATCCGCTGTCACCAGCCACATATCCCCGTCCAATGAAATGCCATCCAATCTCCCCAGGACGTCCGATGAGTCCCTGACATAGGAGGGCAGCGTCTCTACTAATGATTTTAAACAATAGTCAATGAATTTACATACCGGCTCACACAGCCCTCCCATGCCAGAGACAATGAGATGCCCCGGGGGATCCACCGGATCCTTATGGATCTTTGGGAGCAAGTACAATGTAGGTAGCTTAGGGAATTTAACTGTTAAACCATCTAGTACTTTTTTGGGAATTATTCCTGCCTCAAATGCCATCACCAATATTTCTTGAGTTCGCAGCTGAATTGAGATACCGGATTATTTGAGAGGATAGAATAATTTTCTTTATTCCTAAGCTGTCTATATACTTCATTCTCATATTTATTGGTGGGCCAGATCACGACATTTCCTCCCTTGTCGGCCGCTTTTATAACCACATCATCTAAAGCCCTAAGTTCTTTAAGGGTTTTTCTTTGTAGTGGATGTAAATTATCTCTCCTAATCCCACGTGGGATCCTCCATAACCAAATTAGCGAATATCTCAATTGGTGAGCAGACCGACAAAGGAGGAAATGTAGTTGATCTAGGCATGATCGCACTGGGAAAGTCTGCATTTGGGCCTTGCTCTGATAACAATTCTTCTAGAGCACCGAGTGCTTCTAGCTCCACTTCACTCATAGAACCCAACTCATGTTTGGGCCTATGGTGTAATTTTTTCAAGGTTAATTTGCAAGGTTAATTTGCGACAAAAGAGGTGGAGGTCCTTAACTGCCAAAAAATAATCAAACCCACTAGTTGGTGAAAAAGACAGACCAATTTCAGAAGTTCACAGTGTGTGGGAGATAAATATGTGTGGAGAGATTAATTACCTCCATATTATTATTGTTTGATACCCCCACTTGGGATAGCATCAGTTTACAATTTTTCTATATAGACTTAGTCTGGGAGCTATACTATTACATCTAATATTTAGGCTTCCATTGAAGCTGTGTTTTACTCATAGCTATACCTTGTGTATGTTATTGAGTGGTGTGGAGGAACTTATTATTATTACTATATTTAACCTTCCTCCTATCCCCTCTTCCTTTGGTGCTCCCACTTGGGAAAGTAGCAGCTGACTAATTTTGCTATATAGATTTAGTTTGAGAGCTATATTGTCATATCCAATATCAAGGTCTCCTTTGAAGCCGCGTCTTACTTATGACTCTCCCTGTATAGTTATATTCTATGCATGTTATTGGGTGGTGCCTAGATCAACTACATTTCCTCCTTTGTCGGTCTGCTCACCAATTGAGATATTCGCTAAATTGGTTATGGTGGATTTTGGGAGAATCCCACGTGGGATTAGGAGAGATAATTTAAATCCACTAAAGAGAAAAGCCCTTAAAGAACTTAGGGCTTTAGATGATGTGGTTATAAAAGCGGCCGACACGGGAGGAAATGTTGTGATCTGGCCCACCAATAAATATGAGAAGGAAGTATATAGACAGCTTTAGGAATAAAGAAAATTATTCTATCCTCTCAAATAATCCAGTATCTCAATTCAGCTGCGAACTCCAAGAAATATCGGCGATGGCATTTGAGGCAGGAATAATTCCCAAAAAAGTACTGGAAGGCTAAACAGTTAAATTCCCTAAAATATAAACATTGTACTTGCTCCCAAAGATCCATAAGGATGCAGTGGATCCCTCGGGGCGCTCATAGTCTCTGGCATGGGAGGACTGTGTGAACCGGTATGTAAATTCATTGACTATTATTTAAAACCATTAGTAGAGACGCTGCCCTCCTATGTCAGGGACTCATCGGACGTCCTGGGGAGATTGGATGGCATTTCATTGGATGGGGATATGTGGCTGGTGACAGCGGATGTGGAGTCCCTCTATACTTGTATAGATCATGGGGACGGAATTAGAGCAACTCGTCTGTTTTTGGAGATGAGTAGTCTGAACAGGCCCATGGTCAACTTAATATTACAATTGTTGGAATTAATTCTCAAACATAATTTCTTTGTCTTCAATGACCGTTTTTATTTGCAGAAACGCTGTACTGCCATGGGTGCGGCATGTGCCCCGTCGTACACAAATCTCTTCCTTGGCCTTTGGGAGAGGGAGATTTTTCGTGGCGAGGGGGCATGTGCTGCTGACAATGTGCAGTACTGGTTCAGATACATAGATGATCTTTTGATTATATGGCAAGGAACTGAAATTGAACTAAATATCTTTGTTGAAGAACTAAATATGAATAAATATAACATTAAACTTACACACAAATATAGCAAAAAGGAGATTGATTTTTTGGATATTGCTATGTCAGTGGACCAGATGGGCCTGATCCAGACTAATATTCATCGTAAGACCACATCTGTTAACTCTGTACTACATGCCTCATCCGCTCATTTGCCCTCAACTATCAGAGCTATCCCTATTGGGCAATTTTTGAGAGCTAAAAGAACCTGCACTACAACAACAACCTTTGAACAGCAGGCACAAGACTAGCGGGATCGTTTCTTGGATAGGGGCTATAGCCATAGAATGATGAAAAAGGGATATAACAGAGCTAGGGCAGTGCCGCAGGAGAAGCTACTCACGACTGAAAAAAAGAAATCAACAAGTAACCCAAAGGTGAGATTTATTTCTACCTTTAATTGTGAGTGGAATCTAAAGAAAAATATCCTTAATAGACATTGGCCAATTCTACTCACGGATCCGGTCTTGAGGAAGGAGATTCTGGAGGCTCCACTCATGACAGCAAGACGTAGCAGAAATCTTAGTCACCATCTTGTTAATAGCCAATATGTGGCAAGAGCGAAAAACCATTCAGGGCATAGTAAACAGAGGTGGGGATGCTTTACCTGCGGCGACTACCTTGCCTGTACAAAGGGCAATATCATCAGAGCTAACTCTTTTATCACAGCAGATGGGAACAGGACCTTCACGGTCACTAGCTACATATCCTGTAGCACATCCTATGTGCTATATTATGGGGTGTGCCCTTGTAATAAAATCTATGTTGGGCTCACATCCATTGAGTTACGCATCCGGATCCGAGAGCAGGTTAGGGATATTATTGTGGAAGGGAGGTGGAGGATCTGATGACTCTGAAAACTATCCCTAAACATTTCAAAATTTTCCACAACTCTGACCCCCGTGGTTTCAAATTTAGGGGGATTGACTGGGTCCATTGTGGAATCAGGGGGGGTGATACTAAAAAAAGCTCTGGCTCAGCTTGAACTTAGATGGATTATTAGTTTGGGAACCATGTGACCAACTGGATTAAATGAGAAACTCAGCTTCTCACCTTTCCTGTAATCTCTACTATTTTAATTTTGAATTGATTTTACCTGTCTGTGTGTTTTTAACTCTTTTTCTATGCCTTTATACAGTATTATAGTAAGAACATTTACTTATTTTTTCATCATCCTGGTGAAACTTGGACTCACTAGCATACCTGAAAAGTATACATTATTTCCTGGTGTGCCTGTCGCAGGTCTTTGTCATCTTTATCCGAGATTTATCCATCCGTACTATAAAAAGAATGGAAACGTTGCCTCTACATCTATGAATATTCTTCGATTGGAAATATACTTATTTGTATAATTGATAATTCATCCTTTATTGTATGTTTTGATATGTACTGTTTCAGGTCGTTAAATATTTGGCCACATATGTGCCCTTTCAGGGCATTGTTTAGTGAATTCTCATAGCCATATTTGGTATACTTGGTAGGCACTTTTCCCTTTATACGTTCACTAAATGTTATTATAACATATGTGTTTTTTGGATCACATAATGATTTATACTGGGGGGTCCATGTGGGTGGTACATTTCTTGTGGTATGCCCATTTTTTTGGCCTCTATCTACGGAATGAATACCTTTACATATTTTTGTATATGTGGGTGCTTTGCATCCGACCATGCTTTGGCGGTTCCTTTTGTGGATACTCGCTGTAATACTTCCTGTCTGCGGCTATGTATTTGCTCTGAATTCGCACGAGACTTCAAAAAAATGGTGCCGGCAGGCGCATGCACACTGAAACAGTTTATCCACTGTCGGGCAAAGGCCTCCGTCATTTCCGGTATGCATCTATGACGTCTGATGGGGATTTCTCCGAATGCGTGCCGGAAAAGAGAGTCGGATTCCGCATTTCCAGAGACACTGTAACAGCGTTGACATGTGGTGCAGTAATGGCGGATATAAGATGGGGCTGCGCATAAATACTGTGAGGCATGACCTTTTTTATTCATTACACACTCCCATTGAGAAAGCACTGTGTGTGCGAAACGCGCGTTTTATACTGATACCCCCACTTGGGATAGCATCATTTTACCTTTTTTCTTTATAGCCTTATTCTGGGAGCTATACTATTACATCTAATATTTAGGCTTCCATTGAAGCTGTGTTTTATTCATAGCTATACCATGTGTACATTATTGAGTGGTGTGGAGGACCTTATTATTATTACTATATTTAATAGTGTTGAGCGAGCACTAAAATGCTCAGGTGCTCGAAGCTTGGCCCGAGCTCGCAGTGATACTCGGGTGCTCGACCCGAGCAACGAGCCCAATGTTAGTCTATGGGAGACCCGAGCATTTTTGCGGCGGCACCCCCGGCAGTCTGTAGAAAGCCTAAAAAGTGCCCAAAACGATAGTGACAGTGCTCAAATGACATAAGGACAGCATGGGGATCGCCCCAGGAAGCATTTCTGACCAACAAGTCACTGTTGTCAACAACGTGTTCAGAGGTATTAAGCCACATTTACAGGCTCATAATAAAACGTTCAAAAACGAAAGTGAAACTTTTTTCCTGTGAAATATGTTAAGTAATTTCTTTTCCAGGGCAAAGACTTGTGTTTAAGGTAAAACAAATAACCAAAAACAAAAATACTCCTCCACATCTTGGGCTATGTTCACAAGTAGCATTTTTTATGCGTTTTTGCACTTTTGTATTGCTTTCAACTGTGACAAATGCATTCATCGGGAAATGTCATTTTAACATTTTACAACCTTATCTGGCCATGTGCTGTGTGACACATGCATACAGTGCTGAAAAGACATGGGGACAGCATGGGGAAGACCCCTGGAAGCATCTCTGACTCCTAGGTCACTGTCTAAAAGTGTGCCCGTCAGAATTGATCCTTGCCGCATCAGAAGATGCAGACTTGCAACTATCCCCGTGCAAGTCCTTGTCCCAGGGCAGTGTTCAATTTTACCTCCCCCCATTCCATGCAATGCAAGCGCAAATATGCAGCCAACCACCCACCCACCCCCAGGCTGCAATACCATACTGCTAGCTTGCACTTGAAATGGGGCCTTTTAGTTTTGAGGAGGCCCAAGCTGGCCACTACCTCATGGCTGCTTTGGCAGCGAAGTATCCATACTCAGTCCCCAGCCGCCCGGCGGCCGGGTGTCCACGCTCGGTCCCCAGCCGCCAGGGGGCGGCCGGGTGTCCACACGCGGTCCCCTGCCGCCTGGGGGCGGCCGGGTGTCCATAAACGGTCCCCCGCCGTCCAGATTTCTCCGCGGAACATCCCCACACACTTTTCTTAGACTGGCCTGCTTTAGGGCTGCATTGGACGAGCCCACCAGAGAACCCAACTCCTCCGGAGGGCCCTGGCTTCTCCATCAGGGCAGTTGAGAGTGACAAGGTGAGAAGCATGATGAGGATGATAGAAGTTAGCATCTGCTTTGTTTTGTTGGAATGCAAGCGTAAGTGTGCAACCTGCCACCCACCCACCCCCAGGCTGCAATACCATACCCTATAGCTTGCTTGCACTTGAAATTGGGCCTTTTAAGCATGTGGAGGCCGAAGCTGGCCACTACCTCATGGCTGCTTCGGCAGCGAGGTATCCATACTCAGTCATCAGCTGCCCGGCGGCCGGGTGTCCACGCTCGGTCCCCAGCTGCCAGGAGGCGGCCGGGTGTCCACACTCGGTCCCCAGACGCCCCCGGCCGGGTGTCCACACACGGTCCCCTGCCGCCTGGGGGTGGCCGGGTGTCAATGAACGGTCTCCAGCCGCCCCGATTTCTCCGCGGAACATCCCCAATTTTCTTAGACTGGCCTGCTTTAGGGCAGCTTTGGACGAGCCCACCAGAGAACCCGACTCCTCCGGTGGGCCCTGGCTTCTCCATCAGGGCAGTTGAGAGTGCCAAGGTGAGGAGCATGATGAGGATGATAGAAGTTAGCATCTGCTTTGTTTTCAAGGAATGCAAGCGCATGTATGTAGTAGCGGCTAAGCCTGAGGTGGTCAGCGTTTTGGCGCATATCCTACCTCCTCCGAAGATTGCTGGATGTTTTCCTGCTACTATCCAAGTTCTATGACTCCCGTTAAAACAAGCTTCAGGTGATAAATGATGGATGAGGTAGTGGCAAAGGAGATAGAGCAGGAGGAACAGGGACCATTCACATCAATATCAGGGCAGTCAACCACATATGTCTTGTAGGATATGTTTCTGTAACAAAAGGAGCGGTTCGGCTACAGTTATAGGGCTTACAGTGAGTGCAATGCCTACCAAAAATTTTGAGGCACTCCAATGCCCCTTGGAAATGACATGGAGGTCAGAGGGCCTTAACTAAACCATTTTTCCATTTATAGCAACTGGGTCTCCTGTGCACTGTTGGCCTAAGCAGTGAATGGAAGGCTTTCCAAAAATTATGAGGAACTGCAATGCCCCTTGAAACATATGTGGATTACAGTGTACTACTAACCTTCTACCCAATATTGGGGAGTGTGTCTCCCTTAGTTTTCAACTTTCATTGAAAAGCAAAAACTGACTAAAATTAGGAGGAAATGCAATGCCCGTTGGAAGAGTCGTGGAGATTAGAGGTAAGGTAATTAAAAACAACATTTCAATGCCCCTTGGAAGAGCTGTGGAGTTCAGATTGGCTTAAGAAGACGCTTTTAATGCCCCTTTGTAGAGACGTGGAGGTCACAGTAGCTTAACAAGACGGTTTTACTGCCCCTTGGAAGAGTGGTGGAGGTCCCAGTGGAATAAAAAGACAATATCAATGCCCCGTGGAAGAGACATGGAGGTCACAGTAGCTTAACAAGATGGTTTTAATGCCCATTGGAAGAGACATGGAGGTCACAGTCGTTTAACAAGACGGTTTTAATGCCCCTTACAAGAGCCATACAGTACAGCATCTTAAAAACATTATTCCCATTATTGTGAAGTGGGTCTCCCATAGTATTTGCTTATGCCTTCCAAGCAAAAGCTTCCAAAAATTATGATGGAGCAACTTGCAATGCCCCTTACAAGAGCCATGCAATACAGCATATTACAAACATAAGTCCCATTATTGGGTAGTGGGTCTCCCATAGTATTTGCTTATGCTTTCCAAGCAAAAGCTTCCAAAAATTATGAGGAAATGCAATGCCCGTTCGAAGAGTCGTGGAGGTCAGAGTGGTATAACAAGACGCTTTTAATGCCCCTTACAAAAGACGTGGAGGTCAGAGTGGTATAACAAGACGCTTTTAATGCCCCTCAGAAGAGACGTGGAGGTCAGAGTGGTATAACAAGACGCTTTTAATGCCCCTCAGAAGAGACGTGGAGGTCAGAGTGGTATAACAAGACGCTTTGAATGCCCCTTACAAGAGACGTGGAGGTCAGAGTGGTATAACATGACACTTTTAATGCCCCTCAGAAGAGATGTGGAGGTCAGAGTGGTATAACAAGACGCTTTTAATGCCCCTCAGAAGAGACGTGGAGGTCAGAGTGGTATAACAAGACGGTTTTAATGCCCCTTACAAGAGACGTGGAGGTCAGAGTGGTATAACACGACACTTTTAATGCCCCTCAGAAGAGATGTGGAGGTCAAAGTGGTATAACAAGATGCTTTTAATGCCCCTCAGAAGAGACGTGGAGGTCCGAGTGGTATAACAAGACGCTTTTAATGCCCCTCAGAAGAGACGTGGTTGTCAGAGAGGTATAACAAGACGCTTTTAATGCCCCTCAGAAGAGACGTGGTGGTCAAAGTGGTATAACAAGACGCTTTCAATGCCCCTTACAAGAAACGTGGAGGTCAGAGTGGTATAACAAGACGGTTTTAATGCCCCTTACAAGAGACATGGAGGTCAGAGTGGTATAACAAGGCGCTTTTAATGCCCCTCAGAAGACATGTGGAGGTCAGAGTGGTATAACAAGATTCTTTTAATGCCCCTTACAAGAGACGTGGAGGTCAGAGTGGTATAACAAGATGCTTTTAATGCCCCTTACTAGAGACGGGGAGGTCAGAGTGGTATAACAAGACGCTTTGAATGCCCCTTACAAGAGACGTGGAGGTCAGAGTGGTATAACAAGATGCTTTTAATGCCCCTTACAAGAGACGTGGAGGTCAGAGTGGTATAGCAAGACATCTTTAATGCCCCTCAGAAGAGACGTGGAGGTCGAGTGGTATAACATGACGCTTTTAATGCCCCTCAGAAGAGACGTGGAGGTCAGAGTGGTATAACAAGACATCTTTAATGCCCCTCAGAAGAGACGTGGCGGTCAGAGTGGTATAACAAGTCGCTTTTATTGCCCATTACAAGAGACGTGGAGGTCAGAGTGGTATAACAAGATGCTTTTAATGCCCATCAGAAGAGACGTGGAGGTCAGAATGGTATAACAAGATGGTTTTAATGCCCCTTACAAGAGACGTGGAGGTCAGAGTGGTATAACAAGACGCTTTTAATGCCCCTCAGAAGAGACGTGGAGGTCAGAGTGGTATAACAAGATGCTTTTAATGCCCCTTGGAAGAGCCATACAGTACAGCATCTTAAAAATATTATTCCCATTATTGGGGAGTGGGTCTCCCACAGTCTTTGCTTATGCCTTCCAAGCAAAAGCTGACAAAATCAGCATGGAGGAGCTTTCAATAATGGCAACACGGACCACAGTCACCCTGGTGGTATAGTTGTGGTGGAGGCTGAGGATAAGGAGAGGAACATAAAACAGCCTAAATGAGGAAGCGTATACCCATGTGTGGGTGTATGTGAATACACCTCCCGAAATAACACAGTGGATTTGACTTTATGTTACTCTGCTGTCATTTGGTGGTGATGAGAAGTCTGGTCCAATCCAGCCCTTGTTGATTTTGCTAAGGGTCAGCTTGTCAGCATTGTCAGTTGACAGGCGAGTGCGCTTATCAATTATAATTCCCCCAGCGGCACTAAAAACACGCTCCGATAACATGCTAGCGGCAGGGCAGGCCAGGACCTCCAAGGCATACAGAGCGAGTTCATTCCAAGCGTCCAGCTTGCATACCCAATAATTAAAAGGCACAGAGGAATCACGGAGGACGCTGCTATGGTCGGCAAGGTACTCCCTCACCATCTTTTGAAACGTTCCACTCCTTGTGAGAGTAACCCGCGCCTCAGGGTCTGTCCGAAGGGAGGGTCTGAGAAAACTGTCCCGCCACCAGGTTATGGCCATTGTCACACACGACCATGCCTGGATGTAGGTTCAGCTGTCTCAGCCACAGATCTGACTGCTCTTTCACAGCTGTCCACAACTCACAAGTAGTGTTGAGCCACCCCCGTAGTGTTCGAGTTCGGTTCGGTTCGTCGAACACCCGTGTGTTCGCCGAACTGTTCGTCGAACTGTTCGTCGAACACCTTCGAACACCGTTAAAACCAATGGCAGGCAAACAAAAACACATAGAAACACATAGAAAACACCTTCAAAGGTGTCCAAAAGCTGACAAACTGCTCAGAAGACATAACTAACACATGGAAAAGTGACAAGTACATATAGTCATGCGAAAAAAAAAGAGGTGGAGGAGTAAAAGGAGGGGGAGACACAGATATAGGCATGTCATGCCCTTCTAAAGTCCAAAAAGTGAGAAGCCGACACGGCCAGTCCGCTCCTGCCCGTGACACCTCCGTGTCGCCGGGTTTGTGCCAGAGCAACGGTGAACCCTGATGGCCAGCCCCCCTCTCCCAATACTGGTGCCTGTCCGCTGGTGGGTCGAGCGAGCCCCCTTGTGGTGGAGGCAGCTCTAAGCTTTTTAATTTAAATTGTCTCTCTAATTTGAATAAATACACTTTAAATCCATTTACAAGGATCTATTGGAGGGCAAGTCTCATGCCAGCAGCCGCGTAATTCCAGCTCCAGTAGCGTCCACTAAAGCTGCTGCAGTTAAAAAGCTTTTATAAGGATCGAGCTCGGCTGTCCACCGCAAGGCATCCTACTGCCAGTCCGAGCCCGTATGCCTTGGGGTGCCTCCTGATGCTCTTCACTGAGTATCCCGTGGTCCCGAAGCATTTCCTTTGAAAAAATTAAGTGTCCAAACTACAGGTGGTGTAGCTTGCTTAACAGCCGGGATAGTCCGCTGAGCAGCAGACACTGCTACTAGGCACAAAGTATTTCCTGGGCTAGATGCAGTTAAAAATTTGTAATTAGATACTCTCGTTGGATGCTGAGAAAGCATTCCATAGAGTCTCCTGGCACGCCATATATGATTCTCTTAAAAAGCTTGGGGTAGGGGTCTAGGGGACCCTTTTATAGCCAAAATCACGGCCCTGTATCGCAATACGTCACCTAGGCTGAAGATAAATGGAACTGTAGCACCCTGAGGGCTCGGTTGCTACAGAGGTATTGCACCTCACCCAGAGGTGTGATATCTCACTCTCAGGTAAGGATGTAGTGTGGATCAGGATCCGACACCTGCATGCATCACACCACATTGCCGTGGGGCAGGGCGACCAATATGCCCCTGAGATGGGCACGACAGTCCCTGTCCCTAGCTGGAGTGGGGGGAGGGAACACTGAGGAAGGGGAACCCTGTAGTGCAGGAGCAGGGAGGAAGCAGTTCCTGGGTGCATTGAGAAGGGAGTATAAAAGGTGGGCACCATCTTAGTTCAGTGCAGAGAAGTCTGAGCAGAAGTGGCAGGGAGCAGGGGCTCTGCATGAGCTCTGCTCCGGAGGCGGGCCTAGTAACAGAGGCCCAGGCCTGGAAGAGGGAGAAGGAAGGAAGAGGAGCGGAGAAGGCTCCAGGAACGAGGAATGAAGGGATCCCAGGGGTGCGGACGGGCGAGTCGCCACCGCACGCCCGAATCCACCTGCGTGGAGGGGTCAGGCCAAAGGGGGAGACCGGTCACCGAACTAGTGGAGGCAGGAAACGACCCTCAGCTAGAAACCGGAGGCTCTGACATTTTATGTGGCGCAGCCCCTCGCTACACCCGCTAGGAAGGCACCACATAGGGTCAGGGAAACTGGCGCCAAGTTTACCAAGAGGAGGCCCGAGCCAGCCGGACAGAAGTGTTGGTAAGAAAGGCCATACAAAGGACACACAAAGGGGGTCCTGTGAAGTGCTCCAAAGTTATCTGGGAGTTGTCTGAGCCCCTCACCTGGTGAGCACAGTACGACGTGGGCAGCCATTACCTGCAGACGTGGTCTGGATAATAAGAACTGTGAGTAAAGGCCCTGAACTGCATCACTGACTCCGTGTCGCTACTGCTGCTGCCCTGCACCATCACCCCCATCCTCCGCATACACTGCCCTGAGGCTATACTCCTCCCGTGGGGAGTTATGCTACGGTCTGCTGCACCCACAACACCAGCCTCAGCGGTCTGCCCTGTAGCGGCGGTTCACTCTGACCGCAATCCACGGGAGGCGTAGTCGTACATTTAAACATCAAAACCACATAAATAGTTCCGCCACTGGTTTGACCGCCCTGAGCCACGGAACCGGGTCGCCGCCACGAAAACTACAACCACCAGCATCCACCAAAAAGGGTCCGGCTCCGGAGTCCCAAGGCCCAGGGGGTGCGTCAGAACATTTTCATCACCTTTCACAATCACCAATGGGACAAGGCAGGGATGTCCTCTGTCCCCTCTCTTATATATCCTAGTGACGGAGCACCTGCTCTCATCAATTCGCCATAACCCCAATATTAGGTGGATTGAGGTGGGAGGCACCGAGTACAAGTGCTCTCTATTTGCTGATGATGTCCTAGTATATATCACTCAATCACATATATCCATCCATGCTGTTATGGCTGAAATAGATCACTTTGTTACATGGTCAAATTTTAAAATCAATGCAGCGAAGTCTGAGGCCCTCGATGTCTCCCTCCCCAAATCCATATAGGATTCCATCCAGTCCAACTTTCCCTTTGCCTGGCCCTCACAGGGTATCAAATACTTAGGAATTCCTATTCATAGAGACCTCTCCCATCTATGTTATCTTAATTTTGGGCCCTTTATTGAACAACTTCATACAGACCACGGTTGGCAAGTTAGAACTGTAAGATTCACTACGTGAACCGCTGGTGTTTTGTGGAAAAGCACATGTACACTGCGTTCCAAATTATTATGCAAAAAGTGTTTAGGAGTGATAAGGGAAGAATTTGTTTGTTTGTCAGTTAAACTCATTGATGGTGATGTGTGTCAGGGCTCTTTATATCACTGTAAGCAATTGCAGACACCTGTGCTAATTAGTTTGGCAGGTGTGTCCAATGAAAGGCAAGACTACTTAAGAAGGCTCTCTCACATTATTAAGCAGCCTACATTTTCTGCCAAAATGGGAAAGAAAAAGGATGTGTCGGCTGCTGAGAAGCAACAAATTGTGGAGTGTTTAGGTCAAGGCATGACTACAATCAACATTGTGCGATGATCAGGATGAAGTGTCTTGGCAATCAAGAAGTATGTAGCTGATTCACAGTACACACGTGTGCGTGCTGATAAGGGCAAATTGAGGACTCTTTCCTACAGGCAATTACGTCAGGTTGAAAGAGCAGCGGCAAAAAAGCCTTGTCATAGCAGCAGACAAGTTTTTGAAGCTGCTTGTGCCTCCAACGTCCCCCGAACAACAAGATGCAGGGTCCTTCAGAGGTTTGCAGCTGTGCATACGCCATCCTGTCGACCTCCTCTATCCACTTCACACAAGCAGAAACGGCTCCAGTGGGCCAAACATTACATGAAGACTGATTTCAAAACAGTTTTGTTCACGGATGAGTGCCGTGCAGCGCTCGATGGTCCAGATGGATGGAGTGGAGGATGGCTGGTTGATGGACACCCCACGCAAACACGGCTACAGCGCCAACAAGGAGGAGGTGGAGTAATGTTTTGGGCTGGAATCATGGGGAGAGAGATTGTCGGCCCCTTTAGGATCCCTGAAGGCGCTAAAGATGAACTCCATAATGTATGTGGATTTTCTCAAACAGCACTTCCTGCCATGGTTCAAGAAGAAGAACCGTGTATTTCACAGCAAGATCATTTTTCTGCATGATAATGCACCATCTCATGCTGCACATAAAACATCTGCATCTCTGGCTGATATGGGCATAAAAGGGGACAAACTTATGGTGTGACCCCCATGCTCCCCTGACCTGTACCCCATTCAGAACCTTTGGAGCATCATTAAAAGGAGTGTCTATGATGGCGGGAGGCAGTTCACATCTAAGCAACAGCTCTGGGAGGGTATTCTGTCCTCATGCAAAACAATTGAAGCAGAAACCATCCAAAACCTGACAAATTCAATGGACGAGAGAGTTCAGAAGCTCCTTTCGAACAAGGGGTCCTATGTGAAAATGTAACATCACCTAGAATAAAGTTTTGAGTTGAAAACTGTTTGATTTCAGTTTCTAACAACCTGCTAATGCTTATAATTTCAAAAATGACCATTTTTTTGGTGTTTATTAAAATGAAAAGGTTGATCGAAAAGTTTGGGGTACCTAAGAGTGTGGCAACCAAGTAGTCATGATTACTTCGAATTCTGACAATATGAGGGTCATGCTGCAGGTAGTGCAGCAAGAAGGCACTTATGTGTCTTGCGCATCTCGGAGCCCCAAAATTATTTTCCGGGCTAGATGCAGCTAAAAATTATTTTTAATTTTAAATCTGGTGAAGCTTTAGTATAGATGGCCTAATAGGATCAGTGCTGCACACTGCTACAAAGCCCAAATTATTTTCCAGCCAAGATACAGATAAACATGATTAGTAATTTGAAAGCTTAAAACGGTTGGTAAGGTGATTTTAACCAATCATCAAGCTTTTACTCTCCCCAGGATGACACAGGGGTAGAAAAGTCGTTTCGGATCCATGATTTGTTCATCTTTATGAATGTGAGTCTGTCTACATTATCAGTGGAGAGCCGCGTGCGCTTATCTGTCAGCACACCACCAGCAGCGCTGAACACACGTTCAGACAGAACGCTGGCTGCGGGGCATGACAAGATCTCCAAGGCGTAAGTGGCTAGCTCCGGCCATTTATCCAGATTGGAAGCCCAAAAAGAGCAAGGGTCCAGTGACACAGTCGTGGCTTCAATGTTTACTTGGAGATACTCCTGTACCATCGTCTCTAGGCGTTGACTATGTGTCAGACTTCTTGTCTCCTGTGGCCTTGCAAAGGATGGGCTAAAAAAGTGGTGAAATGATTCCGCAAAATTGATGTTACTAGCAGATACTGTGGTTCTGTTACGGTTTGAGTGCTGAACACTTGACGGTCCCACGGTTGGCAAGTTGGAACTGTGAGATTCACTACGTGCACCACTGGTATTTTGTGGAAAAGCACATGTAAGATTCTGCAACAGTCTCTGCTGATACTCTGCATGCGTGCATCCCTTTCTATGGCAGGAATAATTTCTGCAAATTTACTTTTGTACCGGGGATCTAAGAGTGTGGCAACCCAGTAGTCAGGATTATTTCTAATTATCACAATTCGAGGGTCATTTTGCAGTTAGTGCAGCAAGAAGGCACTCATGTGTGTTGCGCATCCAGGAGCACCAAGTCCCTGTTGTGTTGGTGGCGAGGTAACAATCATGCTTCCTTCCTCTGTCCTCTCCCCCCAACCTCGCACAACAGAAATGTGATCAAGGTCTCCCTCATCTGATGAGTCTTCCATCAGTTCGTCCTACACTTCTTCCTGGGCTCCTGCACCTTCCTCACTAGTTTGGCTGCTACCATGCGCCCTGGTAAAACCATCTCCCCCACCCTCACATGCCTGCCGCCTTGGTGCTGCCGACCGTCTGGACCTGGCAGATGTTAGCCCTTCCACATACAACTCCTCCTCCTCTACTTCCTCCACCTCCTCTTGTGCCACCACCTGACTCCGAATTCTGTTTAACATGTGCTCCAGCATGTAAATCACCGGAATAGTCATGCTGATAATGGCATCGTCAGCACTAAACATCTTCGTCCCCATTTCAAAACTGTGCAGAAGGGTGCATAGGTCCCTGATCTGAGGCCACTCCTCCAGCGTGATTTGCCCCACCTCTGAATCTCGTTGGCCCAGGCTATACGTCAGAACGTATTGCACCAGGGCTTGTCGGTGCTGCCACAGTCGCTGCAACATGTGCAGAGTTGAATTCCACCGGGTAGGCACATCGCATTTTAGCCGGTGAAGTGGCAGGCCCAACGACTTCTGTAGAGATGTAAGTCGCTGAGCTGCGGGATGCGAACGGCGGAAGTGAGCACACAGCGACCGTGCCCTCTGCAGAAGGCCATCTAGTCTGGGATAGTGGGCTTAAAATTGCTGGACAACCAGGTTCAACACGTGAGCCATACAAGGCACGTGTGTGACATGGCCCCGGCGAAGGGCCGCACCCAGGTTTGCAGCATTGTCGCACATGGCCTTCCCTGGTTTCAGGTCCAGTGGAGACAACCATTCATGAAATTGGTTCTCCAGAGCTGACCACAACTCCTCAGCTGTGTGACTCACATTTCCCAGACATTTCAATGTAAAAACCGCATGATGACGTTGAGCCCTACTGCCAGCATAGTAAGGAGGTGTGCAGGATCCCTTCTGCGCAGTTAGAATGCTTGTGGCATGACCAGACAGGCTTTGGGTGCAGGTGGAAGACCGAGAGGAGGTTGAGGAGGCAGAAGCAGTGGAGGAACTTTGACATAAAGAGGATTGACGCACAACTCGTGGGGACGGCAAGACTTGGACAGCAGCCCCTTGTCCTGCTGTCACCATAGTTACCCAGTGCCCAGTCAGCGACATATAACGCCCCTGTCCATGCCTACTCGTCCAAGTGTCTGTGGTGAAATGCACCCTGTCACACACAGAGTTTCTCAAAGAAGCGGTGATGTTGTGTGCGACATGCTGGTGGAGCGCAGGCACACCTTTCTTCTAGAAGTAGTGCCGACTGGGCATCTGGTACTGGGGCACTGCGACGGACATAAGGTCTCGAAAATCCTCTGTGACCACCAGGCGGAAAGGCAGCATTTCTGTAGCCAAGAGCTTGCAGATGGTGAAATTCAACCTCTTAGCTTTCTCATGGCTAGGAGGAAATGGTCTTTTACTTGTCCACATCTGAGGGACCGAGGGCTGGCTATTGTGCTTAGACGGGGTTGATAAGGGTGTCCCCGGCAAACTGCCGGTCTGTGAGGAAGATGCAGGCGGACATGTTAGGTTGCCTTGATCCAAAGGTGGTGCTATCGATGTCGGACAGCGCTCAACACCAGCTGGTGTTCCCACCTCCAAAGAAAATGATGACCTGCCAATCACGCTGGCTGTTGCGGGTAAAGAGGTGGCAGGTCTGCGCCACAAAACAGGTGTGACTGCTGTCCCCCCAGTCACAGAGGATGAAGAGGCCATGGATGCACAAGATATGGCAGACGGTGGTTGGCCCGGCCGGCTAGGCCGCATTGTAGCACACTGAGCTTCCCACTGCAACTTATGCTTCATGTCCATGTGCCGGTTCATGCATGAAGTACTCAAACTATGTATTTTTTGGCCTCTACTTAGCTTTTGCTGACAAATGTTACAGATAACACGAGTTGGGTCATCTTTATCGATCTGAAAAAATGCACAGGCTATGCAAGGCTTAGCGCCCATGCGACCTGAAGAGCCACCACGACTTGTGGTGAGAGGCAGAGTTGTGTTTGAGGATGCAGTTGTTGACGTGCTTCCAGTACTACGTCTCTGTCCAGGAAGGCGCAACCTGACCTCGTCGTCACTAGCATCTTCCTCCACCTCCTCTGCTGACCTCATCTCTTGGCTGACTGTGGGTTGACAGTAAGTGGGATCTCCAACCTCATCATCATCACCCTGTGCGTTATCACACCCGTCGTCCTCAGAGCCAACCTGTTCCTGCCCTGACAAAAAACTAAAGTTGTCGCTCCAATCAGGTATTTGAGTCTTATCATCGTCTTCCTCATTGTCTCCACCAACAGGAGTTACAGTTTGGGAATGAGGGTCCGACTCATAAAGATTCTGGGCATCAGTGCAGATCATTTCCTCGTCTGGATTCACAGAAGCGCTGGAGTCGACCTCTGATTCCCAGGCTATAGTATGAGTAAAAAGCTCTGCAGACTCAACCATCTGTTCTACCTCATACTCAGACGGGCAGCTGGAGATTTGGGAGCTGTGAGGAAGCAAGTGCGATTGGGGTGACACCTTTGAGGACTGGAGTATTTGTGATGTTGAAGTTGATGTGGAGGAGAGCCCACTTAAAGGAGCACTTGATATCCGTTGAAGCACCTGCTGTTTTTGTGCCTCATCTGGAATTTGTAGCGATTGGCGTGGCCGTAAGAAAGGGATCTTATCACATTGTCCGCTAAAAGAAGTAGACATTTTAGTTTGGCTGGAAGATGGTCTTTATTCTGCAGATGTTACTGTTGCTTTAACACCTACCTCACGGACACAACCTTTTTTCCCCTTCCCAACACGCCTATTCCCCTTTCCACCAGCAGCAGGCCTTTTTCCACTCATTTTGGTGGTTAACTAATTCACAACTCTGGGGTTGTTTGCA
Organism: Phyllobates terribilis; assembly: GCF_046119375.1. Classification (NCBI taxonomy): domain Eukaryota; kingdom Metazoa; phylum Chordata; class Amphibia; order Anura; family Dendrobatidae; genus Phyllobates; species Phyllobates terribilis. Next base: position 712,323,801 of record NW_027362762.1, read on the forward strand.
CAAAAAAACAATGGATGGGAACCGAGCAGAGCTGAGTGGCCAAACTGTGGTATTAGGCCAAAACTATTGGCTGGGTTAGATGCAGAAAAAAATTATATTCAATTTGCAACCTGATGGAGGTCAGTATAGATGGACTAATAGAACAAGTCCCACACACAGCTAGAAGCCCAAATATTTTTTCAGAGGTAGATGCAGAAAAATTTTTTATTCAGTTTGCAACCTGATGGAGGTCTGTATAGATGGATTAATAGAACAAGTCCCACACACAGCTAGAAGCCCAATATTTTTTCAGAGGTAGATGCAGAAAAAAATATATTCAGTTTGCAACCTGATGGAGGTCAGTATAGATGGACTAACAGAGAAAGTCCCACGCACTGCTAGAAGGCCAAATATTTTTTCAGATCTAGATGCAGAAAAAAATTATATTCAGTTTGCAACCTGATGGAAGTCAGTATAGATGGACTAACAGAGAAAGTCCCACACACAGCTAGAAGCCCAATATTTTTTCAGAGGTAGATGCAGAAAAAAATATATTCAGTTTGCAACCTGATGGAGGTCAGTATAGATGGACTAATACAACAAGTCCCACACACAGCTAGAAGCCCAATATTTTTTCAGAGGTAGATGCAGAAAAAAATATATTCAGTTTGCAACCTGATGGAGGTCAGTATAGATGGACTAATACAACAAGTCCCACACACAGCTAGAAGCCCAATATTTTTTCAGAGATAGATGCAGAATAAAATATATTCAGTTTGCAACCTGATGGAGGTCAGTATAGATGGACTAATACAACAAGTCCCACACACAGCTAGAAGCCCAATACTTTTTCAGAGGTAGATGCAGAAAAAAATATATTCAGTTTGCAACCTGATGGAGGTCAGTATAGATGGACTAATACAACAAGTCCCACACACAGCTAGAAGCCCAATATTTTTTCAGAGGTAGATGCAGAAAAAAATATATTCAATTTGCAACCTGATGGAGGTCAGTATAGATGGACTAATAGAACAAGTCCCACACACAGCTAGAAGCCCAAATATTTTTTCAGAGGTAGATGCAGAAAAATTTTTTATTCAGTTTGCAACCTGATGGAGGTCTGTATAGATGGATTAATAGAACAAGTCCCACACACAGCTAGAAGCCCAATATTTTTTCAGAGGTAGATGCAGAAAAAAATATATTCAGTTTGCAACCTGATGGAGGTCAGTATAGATGGACTAACAGAGAAAGTCCCACGCACTGCTAGAAGGCCAAATATTTTTTCAGATCTAGATGCAGAAAAAAATTATATTCAGTTTGCAACCTGATGGAAGTCAGTATAGATGGACTAACAGAGAAAGTCCCACACACAGCTAGAAGCCCAATATTTTTTCAGAGGTAGATGCAGAAAAAAATATATTCAGTTTGCAACCTGATGGAGGTCAGTATAGATGGACTAATACAACAAGTCCCACACACAGCTAGAAGCCCAATATTTTTTCAGAGGTAGATGCAGAAAAAAATATATTCAGTTTGCAACCTGATGGAGGTCAGTATAGATGGACTAATACAACAAGTCCCACACACAGCTAGAAGCCCAATATTTTTTCAGAGATAGATGCAGAATAAAATATATTCAGTTTGCAACCTGATGGAGGTCAGTATAGATGGACTAATACAACAAGTCCCACACACAGCTAGAAGCCCAATACTTTTTCAGAGGTAGATGCAGAAAAAAATATATTCAGTTTGCAACCTGATGGAGGTCAGTATAGATGGACTAATACAACAAGTCCCACACACAGCTAGAAGCCCAATATTTTTTCAGAGGTAGATGCAGAAAAAAATATATTCAGTTTGCAACCTGATGGAGGTCAGTATAGATGGACTAATACAACAAGTCCCACACACAGCTAGAAGCCCAATATTTTTTCAGAGATAGATGCAGAAAAAAATATATTCAGTTTGCAACCTGATGGAGGTCAGTATAGATGGACTAATACAACAAGTCCCACACACAGCTAGAAGCCCAATATTTTTTCAGAGGTAGATGCAGAAAAAAATATATTCAGTTTGCAACCTGATGGAGGTCAGTATAGATGGACTAATACAACAAGTCCCACACACAGCTAGAAGGCCAAATATTTTTTCAGAGGTACTGTAGATGCAGATAAAAATTATTTTTAATTTGCAACCTGATGGAGGTCAGTATAGATGGACTAATAGAGAAAGTCCGACACACTGCTAGAAGGCCAAATATTTTTTCAGAGCTAGATGCAGAAAAAAATTATATTCAGTTTGCAACCTGATGGAGGTCAGTATAGATGGACTAACAGAGAAAGTCCCACACACTGCTAGAAGGCCAAATATGTTTTCAGAGCTAGATGCAGAAAAAAATTATATTCAGTTTGCAACCTGATGGAGGTCAGTATAGATGGACTAACAGAGAAAGTCCCACACACAGCTAGAAGCCCAATATTTTTTCAGAGGTAGATGCAGAAAAAAATATATTCAGTTTGCAACCTGATGGAGGTCAGTATAGATGGACTAATACAACAAGTCCCACACACAGCTAGAAGCCCAATATTTTTTCAAAGGTAGATGCAGAAAAAAATATATTCAGTTTGCAACCTGATGGAGGTCAGTATAGATGGACTAATACAACAAGTCCCACACACAGCTAGAAGCCCAATATTTTTTCAGAGGTAGATGCAGAAAAAAATATATTCAGTTTGCAACCTGATGGAGGTCAGTATAGATGGACTAATACAACAAGTCCCACACACAGCTAGAAGCCCAATATTTTTTCAGAGGTAGATGCAGAAAAAAATATATTCAGTTTGCAACCTGATGGAGGTCAGTATAGATGGACTAATACAACAAGTCCCACACACAGCTAGAAGCCCAAATATTTTTTCAGAGGTACTGTAGATGCAGATAAAAATTATTTTTAATTTGCAACCTGATGGAGGACAGTATAGATGGACTAATAGAGAAAGTCCGACACACTGCTAGAAGGCCAAATATTTTTTCAGAGCTAGATGCAGAAAAAAATTATATTCAGTTTGCAACCTGATGGAGGTCAGTATAGATGGACTAATAGAATGATGCTTTTCCCAAAAGATTTTACTTCACTAGGTGCAGTAAAAAAATTGGTATTCTGTACACAGGTGGTATATCTTGCAACACAGATATGCTACTCCACTGACTAACACACTCTGCAATAGGCCAAAAAGGATTAGCTTTGCTAGATTCAGCCAAATGCTGTGAAAAAAATTTGCACAGCACTGGCACAGACCTGCCTGGCAAAAACTGATAGGAACTGATGTAACCTAGTCCTGAAAAGGACTCCAATTACAATTAGTCTTTACTCCCACAATCTATCTATTTAAGAGCACAGACCTCCCTGATAAAAGTCGTAGGAAATGCTGTAACCTAGTCCTTAAAAGGACTGCAATCACAACTATTCCCTACTCCCAAGCTATCTGTATATTTGTTCGAAAATTGGCTTGAAATTAACAAGGTTTAGCGCACACAGCAATAGCGGTGCCGTCTAACACGCAGCTGCAGCAGTGAGAAAATGGTGGCGACGGGGAAAATGGCTTGGTCTTATAGGGCAAGGACATGTGACATACACTGCCAATGACACATGCCCTTGCTTGTGTGAAAAAAAGCACTTCGCTCCGTGTGTGCGCTGCTGATAGGCTGACAGATTGCACCTCCCCACTGCAAATGCGGGAAAGAGAAAAAAAAATGGAGATCTTCATTGTTCCTGCAGAGATCCATCCCCTGCCCCTCCCCCCACCCCGCTGTACACTCAAACTGCGTATTAACATTAATTTTCATCATTACTGAGAAAAAATCCAGTTATGATTTTGGTGCACGAACAGTTATCGAACATAACCTCGAACAGCCGAATTTTTCTCAAATTGTTCGTGTTCGCCGAACGGCTCGAACACCGCCCAAAACAGCTCGTATTTGAGATTGGCGAACAGTTCGAGTAGAACAACGCTCATCTCTACTCACAAGCAGTGTGAGGTTTATCACCTAAGCTTATGAGTTTCAGAACAGCCTGTTGCCGCTTGGCTGAGGCAGTACTGCAGTGCTTCCAGCTTGTAACTAATGTGGTGATATCTGAGATGGAGGCTGAGCATGAGGAGGAGGATGATGCACAGGAGCTATACACTGTGAGGGCAACTCTGACTGACATAGGGTCCGCAATCCTCGGTGTGGGGAGGATGTGTTCCGTCCCAAGGTCCGACTGGGTCCTGACTTTCACTATGTTTATCCAGTGTGCCGTCAGGGAGATGTACCGTCCCTGACCACAAGCACTTGTCCACGTGTCCGTTGTCAGGTGGACTCTCCCAGTAACTGCGTTGTTGAGGGCATGGCAGACCTTTTGGGACACATGCTTGTGTAGTGCGGGGATGGCACACCAGGCAAAATAGTGTAGGCTGGGGACCGAGTACCGAGGGACGGCAGCCGCCATAAGGTTGCGGAAGGATTCCGTCTCCACCAGCCTAAAAGGCAGCATTTCCAACGCAAGCAGTCATGAAATGTGCGAATTTAGGACTGTGGCCTGTGGGGCGTTAGCTGCAAATTTCCACTTTCGTTCAAAGGTCTGGGATATGGACAATTGAACGCTGTGGTGGGACGTGGACATGGACGTTGATGCTGTTTCTTGAGAAACTGCCATAACAAGTGAACACTGAGAGGAGGGGGCATCTTTACATGCAGTATGGACAGGGGATTGCCTTGCACACACAACAGGGTGTTCTATTGCACGCACAACAGCGGAAGAAGCAGTGGTGACACCTGCTGACACTAGTCGTGGACCCTGGGGTTTGCCCCACAATGTCAGGTGCTTTGCTGCCATGTGCCTGATCATGCTGGTGGTGATCAGGCTGGCAGTTTTGTCACCCCTACTGATGCTGGTATGGCAGGTGGTACAAATGGCCTTTTTGGGGTTATCAGCAGTGTCTTTAAAAAAAATTCCAGACTCTGGAAGACCTACCGGTTGTACTGGCAATGTCCCTTGTGTTGGTGTTACGGGAAACGGTTGCCCACCTTCTGTGTGAGGCCACCACACTGCTTCTACCTGCCTGTTGGGGTACTCTGCCTCCCTCCCCCTGTGTGCTGCTGGCCTCACTCTGCATGTCCTCCTGCCACGTTGGGTCAGTTACTAGATCATCCACCACCTCCTCCTCTTCCACTTGCGCATCACAATCCTCCTCCTCACTTCCTGGCAATTGTGTCTCGTCATCGTCCACCTCTTGTGACAAATTGCCAGCGTCGACTTCCTGTGGCCGTGGCAGTTCAAATATTTGGGCATCGCTACATGGGATCTCCTCTTCCACCACTTCAAGCGGAGCAGGCGAGGGGCACAAATATGGAAATGGACCAGTGAACAGCTCTTCAGAGTGTCCAAGTGTGGGATCATTTGCTGTCTGACGACACTCGGCTTGGTGGGAGGAAGGAGCATCAGGGTGAGGAGGAGTATGCGGTCGAGACTCATGGCTACTAAGAGTAGACCGTGTGGAAGACAGGCCGGAGGTGGTGTTGCCCAGGTAACTGGAAGTATTATCTGCTATCCAATTAATAACCTGTTCACACTGATCAGTTCGCAATACTGGTGCTGTTCTGTTCTTCCCTAGTAATTCGGGCAAGAAGTGGGAGCGAGAAGAGGTGGCTGTTGGTTGTGGCACATTTTCACCTTGGCCATGGCCCCGTCCTCTGCACGCACCATCAAAAGAACGTCCAATTCCACATCCCTGGCCACGCGCCTTGCCCATTGTAAAGGAGGAAAATAGTTTACACTCTAACTATCAATGGAAAAAGGGTAATAAAAAGTAGATTAGAACCGTGGAAGAGGAAAACCACAGTTCTATTTCTCTGGCCTACACCCCACTCTTTTAAACGATCAGAACAATCAGGGATAAACTATTACTGTTTTTCTTTGCGGAAAAAATACCAAAACCTGAATAATAGAGATTTTTTACCATGGAATGGCAAAACCACAGTTATTGTTTACTGGTGTATACCAGACTATATAAAAAATATATATTTGCGGCTGAACAGTGAGCGACACACTCAAACTGTTTTTTTTAGATACAAAAGGCCCAAAACTGGATACTACAGAGATTTGACCCGTGAAACTGCAAAACCACACTGGGATATGTCGGGCCTACAACAGACTATTTTCAATAGATATATTTTTGTGTCAGAACAGTCAGGAGGCACTACTGTTTTTTTTAAGGCAAAAAAAGCGAAAAACGGGATAATAGAGATCCTTTACCGTGGAACAGCAAACCCACAGTTTTATTTTACTGGTGTCTACCAGACCTTTTTAAATATTTATATTTGCGGCTGAACAGTGAGCGACACACTCAAACTGTTTATTTTTAGATACAAAAGGCCCAAAACTGGATACTACAGAGATTTGACCCATGGAACTGCAAAACCACACTTGGATTTGTCGGGCCTACAACAGACTATTTTCAACAGATATATTTTTGTGTCTGGACAATCAGGAGACACTACTGTTTTTTTTTAAGGCAAAATATGCGAAAAGCAGGATAATAGAGAATTTTTACCGTGGAACAGCAAACCCACAGTTATAATTTACTGGTGTATATCAGACTTTTTTAAATATATATATTTGCGGCTGAACAGTGAGCGACACACTCAAACTGTTTTTTTTTAGTTACAAAAGGCCCAAAACTGGATACTACAGAGATTTGACCCATGGAACTGCAAAACCACACTTGGATTTGTCGGGCCTACAACAGACTATTTTCAACAGATATATTTTTGTGTCTGGACAATCAGGAGACACTAATGTTTTTTTTTTTAATGCAAAAAATGCAAAAAGCAGGATAATAGAGATTTTTTACCGTAGAACAGCAAACCCACAGTTATAATTTACTGGTGTATACCAGACTTTTTTAAATGTATATATTTGCGGCTGAACAGTGAGCGACACACTCAAACTGGTTTTTTTTTAGATACAAAAGGCCCAAAACTGGATACTACAGAGATTTGACCCATGGAAATGCAAAACCACACTTGGATTTGTTGGGATACAACAGACTATTTTCAACAGATATATTTTTGTGTCAGAACAGTCAGGAGACACTAATGTTTTTTTTAAGGCAAAAAAAGCAAAAAACAGGATAATAGAGATTTTTTACCGTGGAACAGCAAACCCACAGTTATAATTTACTGGTGTATACCAGACTTTTTTAAATATATATATTTGCGGCTGAACAGTGAGCGACACACTCAAACTGTTTTTTTTAGATACGAAAGGCCCAAAACTGGATACTACAGAGATTTGACCCATGGAACTGCAAAACCACACTTGGATTTGTCGGGCCTACAACAGACTATTTTCAACAGATATATTTTTGTATCTTGTCAATCAGGAGACACTACTGTTTTTTTTTCAGGCAAAAAATTCGAAAAGCAGGATAATAGAGATTTTTTACCTTGGAACAGCAAACCCACAGTTATAATTTACTGGTGTATACCAGACCTTTTTAAATATTTATATTTGTGGCTGAACAGTGAGCGACACACTCAAACAGTTTTTTTTTAGATACAAAAGGCCCAAAATGGATACTACAGAGATTTGACCCGTGGAACTGCAAAACCACACTGGGATTTGTCGGGCCTACAACAGACTATTTTCAACAGATATATTTTTCGTGTCAGAACAGTCAGGAGACACTACTGGGTTTTTTTAAGGCAAAAAAAGCAAAAAACAGGATAACAGAGATTTTTTACCGTAGAACAGCAAAACCACAGTTATAATTTACTGGTGTATACCAGACTTTTTTAAATATACATATTTGCGGCTGAACAGTGAGCGACACACTCATACTATTTTTTTTTTAGATACAAAAGGCCCAAAACTGGATAATACAGAGATTTGACCCGTGGAAATGCAAAACCACACTTCTGTTTCTGTGGCCTATACCAGACTCTTTTCAACAGGTATATTTGCGTCTGAAAAATCAGAGACACACTTTTTTTTTGGGGGGGGGGCACCAATAGGTTAATAAGACGGGTATTTGTACAGTGTGAAGGAGGAAAAAAAAAGAGGATTTAGATGAAAAAAAAAGGATTTTTACTGGCCCCTGAGACCTGGAGCTAAGTCCAGCAATTTCAGAAACAGGAGCACACAGGACGGTAATGCAACGTTTGCTGATATAACCACTGCGTCTCCTATACAGCCTGCCTGCCTGCCTGCCTGATATCTGGGATGGATATTAGTCCTGAGAAGGACTGTTTGTTTGTTCTGCCAGCCTTTACAGACCCTACACTAACTATTTTGCAGGAAAAATCTCTCCCTAGCTCAGCAGCGCTGTCCCTACACTCTTTAATCCGGAGCGACTGTGTCCAAGATGGCGGCGCCTGGTTTTAAATACTCGAGGTGACGCTGTGAGGCCAGCCAATCAATGTAATGCCCACAACCAACATGACTGCTGCATTACAGTGACTGGATGGAAATTCCTGCATGTTCATTGGCTCTGTAAAGAGAGCCAAACATGCAGGACGGAGACCCGAGCTCCCACCCGAGTTACCCGGAAATGCTCGGTGCTCGCCGAACATCCCGAGTAGCGTGATGCTCAGGCGAGTACCGAGCAGTGTAGAGCATGCTCGCTCAACACTTATATTTAACCTACCTCCTATCCCATCTTCCTTTGGTGCTTCCACTTGGGAAAGTAGCAGCTGACTAATCTTGCTATATAGATTTAGTTTGAGAGCTATATTGTCATATCCAATATCAAGGCCTCCTTTGAAGCCGTGTCTTACTTATGACTCTCCCTGTATAGTTATATTCTATGCATGTTATTGGGTGGTGCGGAGGATTTTATTATTACTATGATATCTGAGTTTCCTCCTATGAATATTAACCCATTTGAATGAGAATCTAACATTAGGAATCATCTTGGTCAATGTGTGCACACATCCTTTCTTTTTGACTCATCCTTTCCCTCTTGAACTTTTGAATTTTGTGATTATAAAATGAATTTTTAATCAATATTTTTCAATAAAGAATGTTACTATATTAATTTGCATGTGGTATTTGGATGAATTCCAAGTTTAGGTTGCATGATTGGGGATCCACTGCATAGTTTTGCCTATAATTAACAAATCGGGAGATATGATCTAAGTTATCTCTAGCCAATATGTATTGTATATGCCTTTGGAATAGTGTTTTGTATACAGTTATAGGGTATGCAGTGAGTCCAACGACTGACCAATTTTAGGAAAAACCCCACAAAGAATTTAAAGACACATAGAGCAGGGCCACAGTAACAAGTACAACATGTTCCCATAAGAAAGGAGAGGGTCTGTTATAAAGTTATAGGGTATGCAATGAGTCCAACGGCTGAGCAATTTTAGGAAAAGCCTCACTAAGAATTTAAAGACACATAGAGCAAGGCCACAGTAATGACAAATTCCCATTAGAAAGAGGAGAGTCTGCTATATAGTTATTGGATATGCAGTGAGTCCAAAGGCTGATCAATTTTAGGAAAAACCCCACTAAGAATTTAAAGACACATAGAACAGGGCCACAGTAACAAGTACGACATATTCCCATTAGAAAGGAGAGGGTCTGTTATACAATTATAGGGTATGCAGTGAGTCCAATGGCTGACCAATTTTAGGAAAAAACTCAATAAGAATTTAAAGACACACAGAGCAGGGCCACAGTAACAAGTACGACATGTTCCTATTAGAAAGGAGAGAGTCTGCTATACAGTTAAAGGGTATGCAGAGAGTCCAACAGCTGACCAATTTTAGGAAAAACCCCACTAAGAATTTGAAGACACATAGACCAGGGCCACAGGAACAAGGTACGACATGTTCCCATTAGAAAGGAAAGAGTCTGCTATGCAGTTATAGGGTATGCAGTGAGTCCAATGGGTGACCAAATTTAGGAAAAACCCCACTATAATTTAAAGAGACATAAAGCAGGGCCACAGTAATGACAAATTCCCATTAGAAAGGAGAGAGTCTCCCATAATGTTGGCCTATGCAGGGAATGCAAGGGCTGCCAAAAATTTGGAGGCACTTCAATGCCTCTTGGAAGAGACATGGAGGAGAGCCTCATAAAAAAATGTTCCCATTAGAAAGGAGCAGGCCTCCTATACTTGTAATGCCCATGCACAAGTGTATGGGCTGACAAACATTTACCTCTGGGGGTATACATGAACATACTGTATAAACAATTTTTTTTACAGGCATCCATCATAAAAACCCTTTAAAAAAATTATGTGGGTGTTGCAACACGGACCACGGTCATCCTGGTGATATTGTGGTGGAGGATGAGGAGAAGGAGGAGGACAAGAGCAAATAGCCAAAATCAGGAAGCGTATACCCATGTGGGGGTGCGAAAAGGTGCATGGGAATACACCTCCCAAGAAAAGACACTGTATTTGAGTTTATGTTACGCTGCTATCATTCAGTGGTGTTGAGAAGTCTGGCCCAATCCAGCCATTGTTCAGTTTTATAAGAGTCAGCCTGTCAGCATTTTCAGTTGACAGGCGGATGTGCTTATCAGTTATAATTCCACCAGCGGCACTAAAAACCCGCTCTGATAAAACGCTGGCGGCAGGGCAGGCCATGACCTCCAAGGCATAAAGAGCCAGTTCATTCCACGTATCCAGCTTGGATACCCAATAATTATAAGGCACAGAGGAATCACGGAGGACGTTGGTGTGGTTGGCAAAGTACTCCCTCAGCATCTTCCAAAACTTTGCACTCCTTGTGAGAGTACCCCGCGCCTCAGGGCCTGTGTGAATGAGAGGGTCTGAGAAAACTCTCCCAGAACTTTGACAGTGTTCCCCTGCCTCTGCCGGGTTGAAGTTGTGTCTCTCTCGCCTGTACTCCTTGGTTGTCCAACGAAGTGTGCCCTCTGCCGCAGTGTTTTCAGATGGGAATTTTTTTAATAGTTCCACAACAAGTGCCTTCTGGTACAGCCCCATTTTTGTAGACCTGTCCGCCTCAGGAATAAGAGATATAAAGTTCTCTTTGTAGCGTGGGTCTAGAAGTTTCACCAACCAGTAATGACTGTCACCCAAAAATTTGAGAATGCGAGGGTCATGGGAAAGGCAGCGTAACATAAACTCAGCCATGCGTGCCAGACTACTAAGAGGCAAAACTTCCGTGTCCTCACCAAGAGGATGACTGACCATGCTTTCCTCCTCCTCCCCCTCCTCTCTGTCCTCTGGCCATCCACGCTGAACAGACAGTATGACAGCTGTGCAGGTAGTACCGTCTATAGTGCAAGAAACTAGCTTCTGTTCTTCCTCCTCTTCTTCATTGTCACTAAATCCACCTTGGGATGAGATGAGGCTTGGCTGTGTGTAATTACCCTGTATGGTTCCTTTCTCTATCTCATCGTGCTCCGCCTGCAATGCATCCTCTTTGATTGTGAGCAGAGAGCGTTTCAGAAGACAGAGAAGCGGGATGTTGACGCTAAATATGGCGTCATCGCCGGTCACCATCTTGGTGGAGTCCTCAAAGTTTTGGAGGATGATACATATGTCTGACATCCATGTCCACTCCTGAGGTCTTATGTGTGGAGTCTGAACAGAATACCGACAGCCTTGTTGATGCTGGTACTCAACAACTGCCCTCTTCTGCTCACAAATCCTTCCCAACATCTGCAATGAAGAGTTCCAACGCGTGGGGACATCACACATCAGTCTGTGAGCCAGAAGCTGCAAACGCTGCTGAAACATGGCAAGGGCGGCAGAAGTTGTAGCTGACTTTCTAAAATGGGCACACAGGCGGTGTACTTTAACAAGCAGATCTGGGAGCTCCGGGTAGGATTTGAGAAACTGCTGAACCACGTGGTTAAGCACATGGGCATGGAACGTGTGTGAGCTCGCCTCGCCTCAGAGCCGGCACCAAGTTCCGGCCATTGTCACACACGACCATGCCTGGCTGTAGGTTCAGCGGTGTGAGCCACAGATCTGCCTGCTCTTTCAGAGCTGTCCACAACTCTTCAACATTGTGCGGTTTGTCACATATTAGCTTCAGCATAGGCTGTTGCCGCTTGGCCAATGCAGTGCTGCAGTGTTTCCAGCTTTTGACTGATGTGGTCATTTCGGAGATGGAGGCTGAAGAGGAGGAAGACGCTGAGTAGGAAGAGGTGCAGGAGCTGTAGACCGTGGGGGCAACCCTGATTGACCTAGGGCCCGCAATCCTTGTCGTCGGGAGGACATATTCCGTCCCAAGGTCCGACTGGGTCCCGGTTTCCACTATGTTAACTAGAGATGAGCGTTGTTCTACTCGAACTGTTCGCCAATCTCAAATTCGAGCTGTTTTGGGCGGTGTTCGAGCCGTTCGGCGAACACGAACAATTTGAGAAAAATTCGGCTGTTCGAGGTTATGTTCGATAACTGTTCGTGCACCAAAATCATAACTGGATTTTTTCTCAGTAATGATGAAAATTAATGTTAATACGCAGTTTGAGTGTACAGCGGGGTGGGGGGAGGGGCAGGGGATGGATCTATGCAGGAACAATGAAGTTCTCCATTTTTTTTTCTCTTTCCCGCATTTGCAGTGGGGAGGTGCAATCTGTCAGCCTATCAGCAGCGCACACACGGAGCGAAGTGCTTTTTTTCACACAAGCAAGGGCATGTGTCATTGCCCTATAAGACCAAGCCATTTTCCCCGTCGCCACCATTTTCTCACTGCTGCAGCTGCGTGTTAGACGGCACCGCTGTTGCTGTGTGCGCTATACCTTGTTAATTTCAAGTCAATTTTCGCACAAATCTACAGATCTACAGATAGCTTGGGAGTAGGGAATAGTTGTGATTTCAGTCCTTTTAAGGACTAGGTTACAGCATTTCCTACGACTTTTATCAGGCAGGTCTGTGCTCTTAAATAGATAGATTGTGGGAGTAAAGACTAATTGTAATTGGAGTCCTTTTCAGGACTAGGTTACATCAGTTCCTATCAGTTTTTGCCAGGCAGGTCTGTGCCAGTGCTGTGCAAGTTTTTTTCACAGCATTTGGCTGAATCTAGCAAAGCTAATCCTTTTTGGCCTATTGCAGAGTGTGTTAGTCAGTGGAGTAGCCTATCTGTGTTGCAAGATATACCACCTGTGTATAGAATACCAATTTTTTTTACTGCACCTAGTGAAGTAAAATCTTTTGGGCATAGCATCATTCTATTAGTCCATCTATACTGACCTCTATCAGGTTGCAAATTGAATATAATTTTTTTCTGCATCTAGCTCTGAAAAAATATTGGGCTTCTAGCTGTGTGTGGGACTTGTTCTATTAATCCATCTATACAGACCTCCATCAGGTTGCAAACTGAATATATTTTTTTCTGCATCTACCTCTGAAAAAATATTGGGCTTCTAGCTGTGTGTGGGAATTGTTCTATTAATCCATCTATACAGACTTCCATCAGGTTGCAAACTGAATATATTTTTTTCTGCATCTACCTCTGAAAAAATATTGGGCTTCTAGCTGTGTGTGGGACTTGTTCTATTAATCCATCTATACAGACCTCCATCAGGTTGCAAACTGAATATATTTTTTTCTGCATCTACCTCTGAAAAAATATTGGGCTTCTAGCTGTGTGTGGGACTTGTTCTATTAATCCATCTATACAGACCTCCATCAGGTTGCAAACTGAATATATTTTTTTCTGCATCTACCTCTGAAAAAATATTGGGCTTCTAGCTGTGTGTGGGACTTGTTCTATTAATCCATCTATACAGACCTCCATCAGGTTGCAAACTGAATATATTTTTTTCTGCATCTACCTCTGAAAAAATATTGGGCTTCTAGCTGTGTGTGGGACTTGTTGTATTAGTCCATCTATACTGACCTCCATCAGGTTGCAAACTGAATATATTTTTTTCTGCATCTACCTCTGAAAAAATATTGGGCTTCTAGCTGTGTGTGGGACTTGTTGTATTAGTCCATCTATACTGACCTCCATCAGGTTGCAAACTGAATATATTTTTTTCTGCATCTACCTCTGAAAAAATATTGGGCTTCTAGCTGTGTGTGGGACTTGTTCTATTAATCCATCTATACAGACCTCCATCAGGTTGCAAACTGAATATATTTTTTTCTGCATCTACCTCTGAAAAAATTTTGGGCTTCTAGCTGTGTGTGGGACTTGTTCTATTAATCCATCTATACAGACCTCCATCAGGTTGCAAACTGAATATATTTTTTTCTGCATCTACCTCTGAAAAAATATTGGGCTTCTAGCTGTGTGTGGGACTTGTTCTATTAATCCATCTATACAGACCTCCATCAGGTTGCAAACTGAATATATTTTTTTCTGCATCTACCTCTGAAAAAATATTGGGCTTCTAGCTGTGTGTGGGACTTGTTCTATTAATCCATCTATACAGACCTCCATCAGGTTGCAAACTGAATATATTTTTTTCTGCATCTACCTCTGAAAAAATATTGGGCTTCTAGCTGTGTGTGGGACTTGTTCTATTAATCCATCTATACAGACCTCCATCAGGTTGCAAACTGAATATATTTTTTTCTGCATCTACCTCTGAAAAAATATTGGGCTTCTAGCTGTGTGTGGGACTTGTTGTATTAGTCCATCTATACTGACCTCCATCAGGTTGCAAACTGAATATATTTTTTTCTGCATCTACCTCTGAAAAAATATTGGGCTTCTAGCTGTGTTTGGGACTTGTTCTATTAATCCATCTATACAGACCTCCATCAGGTTGCAAATTGAATATAATTTTTTTCTGCATCTAACCCAGCCAATAGTTTTGGCCTAATACCACAGTTTGGCCACTCAGCTCTGCTCGGTTCCCATCCATTGTTTTTTTGTGCAAACAACTCCAGAGTTGTGAATTAGTTAACCACCAAAATGAGTGGAAAAAGGCCTGCTGCTGGTGGAAAGGGGAATAGGCATGTTGGGAAGGGGAAAAAAGGTTGTGTCCGTGGGGTAGGTGTTAAAGCAATAGTAACATCTGCAGAAGAAAGACCATCTTCCAGCCAAACTAAAATGTCTACTTCTTTTAGCGGACAATGTGATAAGATCCCTTTCTTACGGCCACGCCAATCGCTACAAATTCCAGATGAGGCACAAAAACAGCAGGTGCTTCAACGGATATCAAGTGCTCCTTTAAGTGGGCTCTCCTCCACATCAACTTCAACATCACAAATACTCCAGTCCTCAAAGGTGTCACCCCAATCGCACTTGCTTCCTCACAGCTCCCAAATCTCCAGCTGCCCTTCTGAGTATGAGGTAGAACAGATGGTTGAGTCTGCAGAGCTGTTTTCTCATACTATAGCCTGGGAATCAGAGGTCGACTCCAGCGCTTCTGTGAATCCAGACGAGGAAATGATCTGCACTGATGCCCAGAATCTTTATGAGTCGGATCCAGGACCAGACGCAGAAGGTTCTGACCATAATGTAGACCCTCATTCTCAAACTGTAACTCCTGTTGGTGGAGACAATGAGGAAGACGATGATAAGACTCAAATACCTGATTGGAGCGACAACTTTAGTTTTTTGTCAGGGCAGGAACATGTTGGCTCTGAGGACGACGGGTGTGATAACGCACAGGGTGATGATGATGAGGTTGGAGATCCCACTTACTGTCAACCCACAGTCAGCCAAGAGATGAAGTCAGCAGAGGAGGTGGAGGAAGATGCTAGTGACGACGAGGTCAGGTTGCGCCTTCCTGGACAGAGACGTAGTACTGGAAGCACGTCAACAACTGCATCCTCAAACACAACTCTGCCTCTCACCACAAGTCGTGGTGGCTCTTCAGGTCGCATGGGTGCTAAGACTTGCATAGCCTGGGCATTTTTTCAGATCGATAAAGATGACCCAACTCGTGTTATCTGTAACATTTGTCAGCAAAAGCTAAGTAGAGGCCAAAAAATACATAGTTTGAGTACTTCATGCATGAACCGGCACATGGACATGAAGCATAAGTTGCAGTGGGAAGCTCAGTGTGCTACAATGCGGCCTAGCCGGCCGGGCCAACCACCGTCTGCCATATCTTGTGCATCTGCGGCCTCTTCATCCTCTGTGACTGGGGGGACAGCAGTCACACCTGTTTTGGGGCGCAGACCTGCCACCTCTTTACCCGCAACAGCCAGCGTGATTGGCAGGTCATCATTTTCTTTGGAGGTGGTAACACCAGCTGGTGTTGAGCGCTGTCCGACATCGATAGCACCACCTTTGGATCAAGGCAACCTAACATGTCCGCCTGCATCTTCCTCACAGACCGGCAGTTTGCCGGGGACACCCTTATCAACCCCGTCTAAGCACAATAGCCAGCCCTCGGTCCCTCAGATGTGGACAAGTAAAAGATCATTTCCTCCTAGCCATGAGAAAGCTAAGAAGTTGAATTTCACCATCTGCAAGCTCTTGGCTACAGAAATGCTGCCTTTCCGCCTGGTGGACACAGAGGATTTTCGAGACCTTATGTCCGTCGCAGTGCCCCAGTACCAGATGCCCAGTCGGCACTACTTCTCAAAGAAAGATGTGCCTGCGCTCCACCAGCATGTCGCACACAACATCACCGCTTCTTTGAGAAACTCTGTGTGTGACGGTGCATTTCACCACAGACACTTGGACGACTAGGCATGGACAGGGGCGTTACATGTCGCTGACTGGGCACTGGGTAACTATGGTGACAGCAGGACAAGGGGCTGCTGTCCAAGTCTTGCCGTCCCCACGAGTTGTGCGTCAATCCTCTTTATGTCAAAGTTCCTCCACTGCTTCTGCCTCCTCAACCTCCTCTCGGTCTTCCACCTGCACCCAAAGCCTGTCTGGTCATGCCACAAGCTTTCTAACTGCACAGAAGGGATCCTGCACACCTCCTTACTATGCTGGCAGTAGGGCTCAACGTCATCAGGCGGTTTTTACATTGAAATGTCTGGGAAATGTGAGTCACACAGCTGAGGAGTTGTGGTCAGCTCTGGAGAACCAATTTCATGAATGGTTGTCTCCACTGGACCTGAAACCAGGGAAGGCCGTGTGCGACAATGCTGCAAACCTGGGTGCGGCCCTTCGCCGGGGCAATGTCACACACGTGCCTTGTATGGCTCACGTGTTGAACCTGGTTGTCCAGCAATTTTTAGCCCACTATCCCAGACTAGATGGCCTTCTGCAGAGGGCACGGTCACTGTGTGCTCACTTCCGCTGTTCGCATCCTGCAGCTCAGCGACTTACATCTCTACAGAAGTCGTTGGGCCTGCCACTTCACCGGCTAAAATGCGATGTGCCTACCCGGTGGAATTCAACTCTGCACATGTTGCAGCGACTGTGGCACCACCGACAAGCCCTGGTGCAATACGTTCTGACGTATAGCCTGGGCCAAAGATATTCAAAGGTGGGGCAAATCACGCTGGAGGAGTGGTCTCAGATCAGGGACCTATGCACCCTTCTGCACAGTTTTGAAATGGCGACGAAGATGTTTAGTGCTGACGATGCCATTATCAGCATGACTATTCCGGTGATTTACATGCTGGAGCACATGTTAAACAGAATTCGGAGTCAGGTGGTGGCACAAGAGGAGGTGGAGGAAGTAGAGGAGGAGGAGTTGTATGCGGAAGGGCTAACATCTGCAAGGTCCAGACGGTCGGCAGCACCAAGGCGGCAGGCATGTGAGGGTGGGGGAGATGGTTTTACCAGGGCGCATGGTAGCAGCCAAACTAGTGAGGAAGGTGCAGGAGCCCAGGAAGAAGTGGAGGACGATCTGATGGAAGACTCATCAGATGAGGGAGACCTTGATCACATTTCTGTTGTGCGAGGTTGGGGGGAGAGGACAGAGGAAGGAAGCATAATTGTTACCTCGCCACCAACACAACAGGGACTTGGTGCTCCTGGATGCGCAACACACATGAGTGCCTTCTTGCTGCACTACCTGCAACATGACCCTCGAATTGTGAGAATTAGAAATAATCCTGACTACTGGGTTGCCACACTGTTAGATCCCCGGTACAAAAGTAAATTTGCAGAAATTATTCCTGCCATAGAAAGGGATGCACGCATGCAGGAGTATCAGCAGAGACTGTTGCAGAATCTTACATGTGCTTTTCCACAAAATACCAGTGGTGCACGTAGTGAATCTCACAGTTCCAACTTGCCAACCGTGGGACCGTCAAGTGTTCAGCACTCAAACCGTAACAGAACCACAGTATCTGCTGGTAACATCAATTTTGCGGAATCATTTCACCACTTTTTTAGCCCATCCTTTGCAAGGCCACAGGAGACAAGAAGTCTGACACATAGTCAACGCCTAGAGACGATGGTACAGGAGTATCTCCAAGTAAACATTGAAGCCACGACTGTGTCACTGGACCCTTGCTCTTTTTGGGCTTCCAATCTGGATAAATGGCCGGAGCTAGCCACTTACGCCTTGGAGATCTTGTCATGCCCCGCAGCCAGCGTTCTGTCTGAACGTGTGTTCAGCGCTGCTGGTGGTGTGCTGACAGATAAGCGCACGCGGCTCTCCACTGATAATGTAGACAGACTCACGTTCATAAAGATGAACAAATCATGGATCCGAAACGACTTTTCTACCCCTGTGTCATCCTGGGGAGAGTAAAAGCTTGATGATTGGTTAAAATCACCCTACCAACCGTTTTAAGCTTTCAAATTACTAATCATGTTTATCTGTATCTTGGCTGGAAAATAATTTGGGCTTTGTAGCAGTGTGCAGCACTGATCCTATTAGGCCATCTATACTAAAGCTTCACCAGATTTAAAATTAATAATAATTTTTAGCTGCATCTAGCCCGGAAAATAATTTTGGGGCTCCGAGATGCGCAAGACACATAAGTGCCTTCTTGCTGCACTACCTGCAGCATGACCCGCATATTGTCAGAATTCGAAGTAATCATGACTACTGGGTTGCCACACTCTTAGATCCCCCAAACTTTTCGATCAACCTTTTCATTTTAATAAAGACCAAAAAAATGGTCATTTTTGAAATTATAAGCATTAGCAGGTTGTTAGAAACTGAAATCAAACAGTTTTCAACTCAAAACTTTATTCTAGGTGATGTTACATTTTCACATAGGACCCCCTTGTTCGAAAGGAGCTTCTGAACTCTCTCGTCCATTGAATTTGTCAGGTTTTGGATGGTTTCTGCTTCAATTGTTTTGCATGAGGACAGAATACCCTCCCAGAGCTGTTGCTTAGATGTGAACTGCCTCCCGCCATCATAGACACTCCTTTTAATGATGCTCCAAAGGTTCTGAATGGGGTACAGGTCAGGGGAGCATTGGGGTCACACCATAAGTTTGTCCCCTTTTATGCCCATATCAGCCAGAGATGCAGATGTTTTATGTGCAGCATGAGATGGTGCATTATCATGCAGAAAAATGATCTTGCTGTGAAATACACGGTTCTTCTTCTTGAACCATGGCAGGAAGTGCTGTTTGAGAAAATCCACATACATTATGGAGTTCATCTTTAGCGCCTTCAGGGATCCTAAAGGGGCCGACAATCTCTCTCCCCATGATTCCAGCCCAAAACATTACTCCACCTCCTCCTTGTTGGCGCTGTAGCCGTGTTTGCGTGGGGTGTCCATCAACCAGCCATCCTCCACTCCATCCATCTGGACCATCGAGCGCTGCACGGCACTCATCCGTGAACAAAACAGTTTTGAAATCAGTCTTCATGTAATGTTTGGCCCACTGGAGCCGTTTCTGCTTGTGTGAAGTGGATAGAGGAGGTCAACAGGATGGCGTATGCACAGCTGCAAACCTCTGAAGGACCCTGCATCTTGTTGTTCGGGGGACGTTGGAGGCACAAGCAGCTTCAAAAACTTGTCTGCTGCTATGACAAGGCTTTTTTGCCGCTGCTCTTTCAACCTGACGTAATTGCCTGTAGGAAAGAGTCCTCAATTTGCCCTTATCAGCACGCACACGTGTGTACTGTGAATCAGCTACATACTTCTTGATTGCCAAGACACTTCATCCTGATCATCGCACAATGTTGATTGTAGTCATGCCTTGACCTAAACACTCCACAATTTGTTGCTTCTCAGCAGCCGACACATCCTTTTTTTTCCCATTTTGGCAGAAAATGTACGCTGCTTAATAATGTGAGACAGCCTTCTTAAGTAGTCTTGCCTTTCATTGGACACACCTGCCAAACTAATTAGCACAGGTGTCTGCAATTGCTTACAGTGATATAAAGAGCCCTGACACACATCACCATCAATGAGTTTAACTGACAAACAAACAAATTCTTCCCTGATCACTCCTAAACACTTTTTGCATAATAATTTGGAACGCAGTGTACATGTGCTTTTCCACAAAACACCAGTGGTTTACGTGGTGAATCTTACAGTTCTAACTTGCCAACCGTGGTCTGTATGGAGTTGTTCAATAAAGGGCCCAAAATTAAGATAACATAGATGGGAGAGGTCTCTATGAATAGGAATTCCTAAGTATTTGATACCCTGTGAGGGCCAGGCAAAGGGAAAGTTGGACTGGATGGAATCCTATATGGATTTGGGGAGGGAGACATCGAGGGCCTCAGACTTCGCTGCATTGATTTTAAAATTTGACCATGTAACAAAGTGATCTATTTCAGCCATAACAGCATGGATGGATATATGTGATTGAGTGATATATACTAGGACATCATCAGCAAATAGAGAGCACTTGTACTCGGTGCCTCCCACCTCAATCCACCTAATATTGGGGTTATGGCGAATTGATGAGAGCAGGTGCTCCATCACTAGGATGTATAAGAGAGGGGACAGAGGACATCCCTGCCTTGTCCCATTGGTGATGGTGAAAGGTGATGAAAATGTTCTGATGCACCCCCTGGGCCTTGGGACACCTGGAGCCGGACCCTTTTTGGTGGATGCTGGTGGTTGTAGTCTTCGTGGCGGCGACCCGGTTCCGTGGCTCAGGGTGGTCAAACCAGTGGCGGAACTATTTATGTGGTTTTGATGTTTAAATGTCCGACTACGCCACCCGTGGATTGCGGTCAGAGTGAACCGCCGCTGCAGGGCAGACCGCTGAGGCTGGTGTTGTGGGTGCAGCAGAGCGTAGCATAACTCCCCACGGGAGGAGTATAGCCTCAGGGCAGTGTATGCGGAGGATGGGGGTGATGGTGCAGGGCAACAGCAGTAACGACACGGAGTCAGTGATGCAGTCCAGGGCCTTTACTCACAGTTCTTATTATCCAGACCACGTCTGCAGGTAACGGCTGCCCACGTCGTACTGTGCTCACCAGGTGAGGGGCTCAGACAACTCCCAGATAACTTTGGAGCGCTTCACAGGACCCCCTTTGTGTGTCCTTTGTCTGGCCTTTCTTACCAACCATTCTGTCCGGCTGCCTCGGGCCTCCTCTTGGTAAACTTGGCGCCAGTTTCCCTGACCCTATGTGGTGCCATCCTAGATGGTGTAGCGAGGGGCTGCGCCACATAAAATGTCACAGCCTCCGGTTTCTAGCTGAGGGTCGTTTCCTGCCTCCACTAGTTTCGGGGACCGCTCTCCCCCTTTGGCCTGACCCCTCCACGCAGGTGGATTCGGGCGTGCGGTGGCGACTCGCCCGTCAGCACCCCTGGGATCCCTTCATTCCTCATTCCTGGAGCCTTCTCTGCTCCTCTTCCTTCCTTCTCCCTCTTCCAGGCCTGGGCCTCTGTTACTAGGCCCGCCTCCGGAGCAGAGCTCATGCAGAGCCCCTGCTCCCTGCCACTTCTGCTCAGACTTCTCTGCACTGAACTAAGATGGTGCCCACCTTTTATACTCCCTTCTCAATGCACCCAGGAACTGCTTTCTCCCTGCTCCTGCACTACAGGGTTCCCCTTCCTCAGTGTTCCCTCCCCCCACTCCAGTCAGGGACAGGGACTGTCGTGCCCATCTCAGAGGCATATTGGTCGCCCTGCCCCATGGCAATGTGGTGTAATGCATGCAGGTGTCGGGTCCTGATCCACACTCCATCCTTACCTGAGAGTGAGATATCACACCTCTGGGTGAGGTGCAATACCTCTGTAGCAACCGAGCCCTCAGGGTGCTACAGTTCCAATTATCTTCAGCCTAGGTGACGTATTGTGATACAGGGCCGTGATTTTGGCTATAAAAGGGTCCCCTAGACCCCTACCCCAAGCTTTTTAAGAGAATCATATATGGCGTGCCAGGAGACTCTATGGAATGCTTTCTCAGCATCCAACGAGAGTATCTAATTACAAATTTTTAACTGCATCTAGCCCAGGAAAAACTTTGTGCCTAGTAGCAGTGTCTGCTAGTCAGCAGATTATCCCGGCTGTTAAGCAAGCTACACCACCTGTAGTTTAGACACTTAATTTTTTCAAAGGAAATGCTTCGGGACCATGGGATACTCAGTGAAGAGCATCAGGAGGCACCCCAAGGCATAGGGGCTGGGACTGGCAGTAGGATGCCTTGCGGTGGACAGCCGAGCTCGATCCTTATAAAAGCTTTTTAACTGCAGCAGCTTTAGTGGACGCTACTGGAGCAGGAATTACGCGGCTGCTAGCATGAGACTTGCCCTCCAATAGATCCTTGTAAATGGATTTAAAGTGTATTCATTCAAATTAGAGAGACAATTTAAATTAAAAAGCTTAGAGCTGCCTCCACCACAGGGGGGCTCGCTCGACCCACCAGCGGACAGGCACCAGTATTGGGAGAGGGGGGCTGGCCATCAGGGTTCACCGCGGCTCTGGCACAAACCCGGCGACACGGAGGTGGCACGGGCAGGAGCGGACTGGCCGTATCGGCTTCTCACTTTTTGGATTTTAGAAGGGCATGACATGCCTATATCTGTGTCTCCCCCTCCTTTTACTCCTCCACCTCTTTTATTTTCGCATGACTATATGTACTTGTCACTTTTCCATGTGTTAGTTATGTCTTCTGAGCAGTTTGTGAGCTTTTGGACACCTTTGAAGGTGTTTTCTATGTGTTTCTATGTGTTTTTGCTTGCCTGCCATTGGTTTTAACGGTGTTCGAAGGTGTTCGACGAACAGTTCGACGAACAGTTCGGCGAACACACGGGTGTTCGACGAACCGAACCGAACACGAACACTAGGGGGGTGGCTCAACACTAATGTTAACCCAATGTGCCATCAGCGAGATGTACCATCCCTGCCCACAAGCACTTGTCCACGTGTCCGTGGTTAGGTGGACTTTCCCGGTAACTGCGTTGTTGAGGGCACGGCTAATGTTTTGGGACACGTGCTTGTGTAATGGGGGACGGCACACTGGGAGAAATAGTGTCGTCTGGGGACCGAGTACAGAGGAACGGCCGCCGCCATCAGGTTGCGGAATGTTTCCATCTCCACAAGCTTAAAACGCATCATTTTGAGCGCAAGCAGTCATGAAATGTGAGAATTTAGTAGTGTGGCCTGTGGGGCGTTGTCTGCATATTTGCGCTTGCGTACCAAGGACAACTGAACGCTGTGCTGGGACAAGGACATGGACGTGCTTCCAGATGCTGCTACTTGAGAGTGCGCAATGACAGGTGCAGGTCAGGAGGCATTTTCGCATGCTCAATGAACAGGGGATTGGCTTCCATGCATAACAGCGGAAGAATTAATGGTGCCACCTGCAGACACTGTTTCTGGACCCTGGGGTTTGGACCACAAAGTCGGGTGCTTTGCTGCCATGTGCCTGATCATGCTGGTGGTGTTCAGGCTGGTCGTTTTGCCACCCCTGCTGATGAAGGCCTGGCAGGTGGTGCAAATGGCCTTTTTAGCGTTATCGGCAGAGTCTTTAAAAAACAACCAGACTCAGGACGATCTAATAGTTGTACTGGCAACTTCCTTCATGTTGGTGTTAAAGGGAACGGTTGCCTGCCTTCTGTCTGCGGCCACAAAACTGCTTCTTCCTGTCTGTTGGGGTGCTCTTCCTCCCTCCCCCTGTGTGCTGCTGTCCTCACTCTGCATGTCCTCCTGCCAGGTTGGGTCAGTTACTATATCATCCACCACCTCGTCTTCTACTTCCGCACCCTGGTCCTCCTCCTGACTTTCTGGCAATTGCATCTCATCATCGTCCACCTCTTGTGACACTTTCCCACGGTCGCCTTCAAGTGACCGTGGCGGCTCAAATATTTGGGCATCGCTGCACGCGATCTCTTCTTGTCCTGCTTCAAGTGGATTGGGCGACAGGCCCGAATCTATAAATGGAAAAGTGAACAGCTCTTCAGAGTGTCCAAGAGTGGGATCTGTTGTCTCGGGCACTCGGTATGGTGGGAGGAAGGAGGATCTGGGTGAGGATAATGCGGTCCAGACTCACGGCTACTGAGAATTGACCATGTGGAAGACAGGGTGGTGCTGGTGGTGGCTAAGTGACTGAAAGCAGTATCCGCTATCCAACCAACAACCTTTTGACACTGCTCTGCGTACAATAGTGGTGTGATGCTGTCCCCTAGGAATTGGGACAGGAAGGTCAGGCGATAAGATGTGGGTAATTGTTGTGTCACCATTTCAGCTTGCCCACGGCTTTGTCCTCAGCCTCTGCATGCACCATCACCATCACATCCAGTTCCCCGTCCCTTGCCACGTGCCTTGCCCATTTTAAATGCAGGACTGTATCTTCCATGCTCACCACAAATGACTGAGTTTGGAGCGAACTTATATGTGATCCGTGTGACGGAGAAAACAGAGTCTTAAATACCTGCCCTGTGGGTAACTAGTTTGAACAGCAAACTGGTGTGAATTGCTTCACTGACACACTGAAAGAAATTTTTAATGGAGGCCAGAAATGGCAGTATTTTCTGACAACGTATTTGTGATCCGTGTGACGGAGAAAACAGAGTTTTGAATACCTGGCCTGTAGGTAAGTAGTTTGAACAGCAAACCGGTGTGAATTGCTTCACTGACACACTGAAAGAAATTTTTAATGGAGGCCAGAAATTTCAGCATTTTCTCACAACGTATATGTGATCTGTGTGACGGAGAAAACAGAGTTTTAAATACTTGGCCTGTAGGTAAGTAGTTTGAACAGCAAACTAGTGAGAATTGCTTTTCTGACACACTAAAGGAAATTTTTAATGGACGCCAGAAATGGCAGTATTTTCTGACAACGTATATGTGATCCGTGTGATGGAGAAAACAGAGTTTTAAATACCTGGCCTGTAGGTAAATAGTTTGAACAACAAACTGGTGTGAATTGCTTCACTGACACACTAAAGGAAATTTTTAATGGAAGACAGAAATGGCAGTATTTTCTGACAACGTATATGTGATCCGTGTGATAGAGAAAACACGGTTTTAAATAGCTGGATTTCTAGCGCTGTAATATGGAAAGGACCTGGCTGTATTCTGCAATGCCAACAAGCAAATGCGGCAGAAAAACTGTGTTCTCTGTATTGCTTTTTACGCAAATAATGAGGATTAAGATCCAAAAAAAAGGATTCCTGGCCCCTGAGACCTGGGCCTTTGTATAGAAATATCTAACAGCAGCAGAGGGCAGAATTGGAATGGAGCCTCTTGTGCTATATGCACTGCAGTCTGCTATATACCCTGCCTGCCTATATACATTGCCTGCCTAATATGTCTGCAGATGTATTAGTTAGTCCTCAAAAGGACTGTTTTTTTAGATGGATATGTGTAATGTACGGTTTTTCTCCCTACACTACCTACGTAATACACAAGCAAATCTCTCCCAGGTGCAGCAGCACCTTTCGCTACTCTGCCTGATTCCAGAGTGACTGTGACGAGCACAGCGGCGCCATGTCTGATATAGACCTGATGACGCTGTGCAGCCAGCCAATCACTGTAATGCCAAAACCAACATGGCTACGGCATTACAGTGAGTGGCAGGCAATCCCTGCATGTTGATTGGTGCTCTAAAGAGCGCCAAACATGCAGGGAGGGGACCCAAGCTCCCACCGAGCAACCCCAGAAATACTCGGTGAGTGCCGAGCATCTCGAGCAGTGAGATGCTCGGGTGAGCACCGAGCAGTAGCAAGCACTCATCACTAGTAAAAGCCAAATCAAGGCAGCAAAGATTGAGACAGAGAGACTCATTGCCAGAGAAAGTAAAAATAATCCCAAAATATTATTTCACTACATAAATAGTTTGAAACTAAAAAATTATAGTGTTGGCCCCCTTAAAAATAGTATGGGTGAAATGGTGGATAAGGATGAGGAAAAAGCCAATATGCTAAATGATTTTGTTTTAACATTATTTACACAAGAAAATCGCTTGACAGAAAACAAGATTAGTGATAACAAAAGTTCTCCATTAAATGTTATTTGCTTAACCCAGCAGGAAGTACGGCGGCATCTAAGAATCACTAAAGTTAACAAATCCCCGGGCCTGGATGGGATATACCCGCGAGTACTGCATGAATTAAGTAACGTCATAGATAGGCCATTATTTTTAATCTTTAAAGATTCCATAATAACAGGGTCTGTACCACAGGACTGGTGTATAGCAAATGTGGTGCCAATATTCAAAAAGGTGACAAAAACCAAACTTGGAAATTAGAGGCCAGTAATCTTAACTTCTACTGTGGGTAAAATCCTGGAGGGTTTCCTAAGAGATGCTATACTAAAGTATCTGAAGAAGAATAACCTCATGACCCAATATCAACATGGGTTACGAGGGACCGTTTCTGTCAAACTAATCTGATCAGCTTTTACGAAGAGGTAAGTTCCGGATTGGACCAAGGAAATGCAGTGGATGTTGTGTATATGGACTTTTCAAAAGCTTTTGATATGGTTCCACACAAAAGGTTGATACATAAAATGAGAATAATGGGGATAGGGGAAAATATATGTATGTGGGTTAAGAACTGGCTCAGTCATAGGAAACAAAGGGTGGTTATTAATGGAACACACTCAGACTGGGTCACAGTTAACAGTGGGGTACCACAGAGGTCAGTATTGGGCCCGCTTCTTTTTAACATATTTATTAATGACCTTGTAGGGGGCATACAGAGTAGTATTTCAATATTTGCAGATGACACTAAATTCTGCAGGGTAATCAATACAGAGGAGGAGAATTTTAGATTACAGGAGGATCTATGTAAACTAGAAGCTTGGGCTGATAAATGGCAAATGAGCTTTCATGGGGATAAATGTAAGGTAATGCACTTGGGCAGAGGAAATAAAATGTCTAAGTATATGCTTAATTGTAAAACACTGGGCAAAACTGTCACTGAAAAAGATCTGGGTGTATTGGTGGACGACAAGCTCAAGTTTGGTGGCCAGTGTCTGGCAGCTGCTGCAAAGGCAAATAATATAATGGGATGCATTAAAAGAGGCATAGATGCTCATGAGGAGAACATAATTTTACCGTGTGCGACCACACTTAGAAAACTGTGTACAGTGCTGGTCTCCGGTGTATAAAAAAGACAAAGCTGAACTAGAGCGCGTGCAGAGAATAGCGACCAAGGTTATTAGAGGACTGGGGGGTCTGCAATACCAAAACAGGTTATTACACTTGGGGTTATTTAGTTTGGAAAAACGAAGGCTTAGGGGTGATCTTATTACTATGTACAAGTATATGAGGGGACAGTACAAAGACCTTTCCACTTTTTACTCTGAGGCCTGAGACAGGGACAAGGGGACATCTTCTACATCTGGCGGAAAGAAGGTTTAGTCATAATCGCAGACGCGGATTCTTTATTGTAAGAGCAGTGAGACTATGGAACTCTCTGCCGCATGATGTTGTAATGAGTGATTCACTGCTAAAATTTAAGAAGGGCATGGATGCATTTCTTGAAAAGTACAGTATAATATTACAGGTTATATATACTAGATTCCTTGATAGGGTGTTGATCCAGTGAACTAGTCTGATTGCCGTATGGAGTCTGTAGAACTTTCCCATTTTTCTTGGAATTCTGCTGAAGTTTGAAAATGCTCTGGAACTCTCCCATTGTTCTCAGAATCATATTGTTTTTTCAAATAAGTCTGTAGAACTTTCCCATTGTTCTGAGAATGCAGCTGAAGTTTAAAAATTCTTTGGAACTCTTCCACTGTTCTCGGAGTGTTATTGTTTTTAAATACGTCTATAGAACTTTCCCATTGTTCTCGGAATTCTGCTCAAATTTAAAATGCTTTGGAGCTCTCCCATTGTTTTCGGAATACTGCTGAAATTTAAAATGCTTTGGAACTCTCCCATTGTTCTTGGAATACGGCTCAAGTTTAAAAATGCTTTGGAACTTTCCCATTGTTCTCGGAATTCTGCTGAAGTTTAAAAATGCTCTGGAACTCTTCCATTGTTCTCGTAATGTTATTGTTTTATTAAATAAGTCTGTAGAACATTCCCATTGTTCTCGGAATTCTGCTGAAGTTTAAAAATGCTTTGGCACACTCCCATTGTTCTCGGAATGTTATTGTTTTTTTAAATAAGTATGTAGAACTTTCGAATTGTTCTCGGAATTCTTCTGAAGTTTAAAAATGCTGTGGAACACTTCCATTCTTCTCAGAATGTTATTGTTTTATTAAATAATTCTGTAGAACTTTCCCATTGTTCTCGGAAATCTGCTGAAGTTTAAAAATGCTTTGGAACTCTCCCATTGTTCTCGGAATGTTATTGTTTATTTATATTTGTCTGTAGAACTTTCCCATTGTTCTCGGAATTCTACTGAGGTTTAAAAGTGCTTTGGAACTCTCCCATTGTTCTCAGAATCATACTGCTTTTTCAAATAAGTCTGTAGAACTTTCCCATTGTTCTCGGAATTCTGCTGAAGTTTAAAAATGCTTTGGAACTGTCCCATTGTTCTCGGAATGTTATTGCTATTTTTAAAAAAGTCTGTAGAATTTTCCCATTGTTCACGGAATTCTGCTACAGTTTAAAAATGCTTTGGAACTCTCTCATTGTTCTCGGAATATTCATGTTTTTGTAAATATGTCTGTAGAAATATCAGATTGTTCTCGGAATACTGCTGAAGTTTAAAAATGCTATGGAACTCTCCCATTGTTCTCAAAATGTTATTGTTTTTAAATAAGTATAAATAACTTTCCCATTGTTCTCGAAATTCTGCTGAAATTTAAAATGCTTTGGAACTCTCCCATTGTTCTCATAATTCTGCTAAAGTTTAAAAATGTTTTGTAACTCTCCCATTGTTCTCGGAATGTTATTGTTTTATTAAATAAGTCTGTAGAACATTCCCATTGTTCTCGGAATTCTGCTGAAGTTTAAAAATGCTTTGGAACTCTCCCATTGTTCTCGGAATGTTATTGTTTTTTTAAATAAGTCTGTAGAACTTTCCCATTGTTCTCGGAATTCTTCTGAAGTTTAAAAATGCTGTGGAACACTTCCATTCTTCTCAGAATGTTATTGTTTTATTAAATAATTCTGTAGAACTTTCCCATTGTTCTCGGAATTCTGCTGAAGTTTAAAAATGCTTTGGAACTCTCCCATTGTTCTCGGAATGTTATTGTTTTTTTAAATAAGTCTGTAAAACTTTTCCATTGTTTGCGGAATGCTGAAGAAGTTTAAAAATGCTTTGGAACTCTCCCATTGGTCTCGGAATGTTATTCTTTTTGTAAATAAGTCTGAAGAACTTTCCCATTGTTCTCGGAAGTATGCTAAAGTTTAAAAATTCTTTGGAACGCTACCATTGTTCTAGGAATGTTATTGTTTTTTTTAAATTAGTCTATAGAACTTTCTCATTGTTCGAGGAATTCTGCTGAAGTTTAAAAATGCTTTGGAACACTCCCATTTTTCTCAGAATGTTATTGTTTTTAAATAAGTCTGTGTAACTTTCCCACTGTTCTCGGAGTTCTGCACAAATTTAAAATGCATTGGAACTCTCCCATTGTTCTCGGAATTCCGCTGAAGTTTTAAAATGCTTTGGAACTTTCCCATTGTTTTCAGAATTCTGCTGAAATTTAAAATGCTTTGGAGCTCTCCCATTGTTCTCGGAATTCTGTTGAAGGTTAAAAATGCTTTGGAACTCTCCCATTGTTCTTGGAATGTTATTGTTTTTTAAATAAGTCTGTAGAACTTTCCCATTGTTCTCGGAATTCTGCTGAAGTTTAAAAATGCTTTGGACCTCTCCCATTGATCTCGGAATGTAATTGTTTTTAAATAAGTCTATAGTACTTTCCCATTGTTCACGGAATTCTGCTCAAATTTAAAATGCTTTGGAACTCTCCCATTTATCTCGGAATTCTGCTGAAGTTTAAAAATGCTTTGGAACTCTCCCATTGTTTTCGGAATACAGTGGAAATTTAAAATGCCTTGGAACTCTCCCATTGTTCTCGGAATATGGCTCAAATTTAAAAATGCTTTGGTACTGTCCTGTTGTTCTCGGAATTCTGCTGAAGTTTAAAAATGCTCAGGAACTCTTCCATTTTTCTCGGAATCTTATTGTTTTTTCAAATAAGTCTGTAGAACTTTCCCATTGTTCTCGGAATTTTGCTACAGTTTAAAAATGCTTTGGAACGCTCCCATTGTTCTCAGAATGTTATTGTTTTTCTAAATAAGTCTGTAGAACTTTCCTATTGTTCTCAGAATTCTGCTGAGGTTTAAAAATGCTTTGGAACTCTCTTATTGTTCGCGGAATGTTATTGTTTTTTCAAATAAGTCTGTAGAACTTTCATATTGTTCTCGGAATACTGCTGAAGTTTAAAAATACACTGGAACTCTCCCATTGTTCTCGGAATGTTATTGTTTTATTAAAGAAGTCTGTAGAACTTTCCCATTGTTCTCGGAATGCTGCTGAAGTTTAAAAATTCTTTGGATCTCTCCCATTGTTCTCGGAGTGTTATTGTTTTTAAATAAGTCTATAGAACTTTCCCATTGTTCTCAGAATTCTGCTCAAATTTAAAATGCTTTGGAACTCTCCCATTGTTCTCGAAATACGGCTAAAGTTTAAAAATGCTTTGGAACTCTCCCATTGTTCTCGGTATTCTGCTGAAGTTTAAAAATGCTCTGGAACTCTTACATTGTTCTCGGAATGTTATTGTTTTATTAAATAAGTCTGTAGAACTTTCCCATTGTTCTCGGAATTCTGTTGAAGGTTAAAAATGCTTTGGAACTCTTCCATTGTTCTGGTAATGTTTTTGTTTTTTTAAATAAGTATGTAGAACTTTCCCATTGTTCTCGGAATTCTGCTGAAATTTAAAAATGCTTTGGAACTCTTCCATTGTTCTTGGAATGTTATTGTTTTTTAAAGAAGTCTGTAGAACTTTCCCATTGTTCTCGGAATGCTGCTGAAATTTAAAAATTCTTTGGAACTCTCCCATTGTTCTCGGAGTGTTATTGTTTTAAATAAGTCTATAGAACTTTCCCATTGTTCTCAGAATTCTGCTCAAATTTAAAATGCTTTGGAACTCTCCCATTGCTCTCGAAATACGGCTAAAGTTTAAAAATGCTTTGGAACTCTCCCATTGTTCTCGGTATTCTGCTGAAGTTTAAAAATGCTCTGGAACTCTTACATTGTTCTCGTAATGTTATTGTTTTATTAAATAAGTCTGTAGAACTTTCCCATTGTTCTCAGAATTCTGATGAAGTTTAAAAATGCTTTGGAACTCTCCCATTGTTCTTGTAATTCTGCTACAGTTTAAAAATGCTATGGAACTCTCCCATTGTTCTCGGAATGCTGATGAAGTTTAAAAATGCTTTGGTACTCTCCCATTGTTCTTGGAATATTATTGTTTTTTTAAATAAGTCTGTAGAACTTTCCCATTGTTCTCGGAATTCTGCTGAGGTTTAAAAATGCTTTGGAACTCTCCTATTGACCTCGGAATGTTATTGTTTTTTCAAATACGTCTGTAGAACTTTCATATTGTTCTAGGAATTCTTCTGAAGTTTAAAAATGCTTTGGAACTCTTCCATTGTTCTCAGAATGTTATTGTTTTTAAATAAGTCTGTAGAACTTTCCCATTGTTCTTGGAATTCTGCACAATTTTAAAATGCTTTGGAACTCTCCCCTTGTTTTCAGAATTCTGCTGAAATTTATAATGCTTTGGAGCTCTCCCATTGTTCTCAGAATTCTTTTGAAGATTAAAAATGATTTGCAACTCTTCCATTGTTCTGTTAATGTTACAGTATTTTTAAATAAGTCTGTAGAACTTTCACATTGTTCTAAGAATTCTGCTGAGGTTTAAAAATACTTTGGAACTCTACCATTGATCTCAGAATCGTATTGTTTTTTCAAATAAGTCTGTAGAACTTTCCCATTGTTCTCGGAATTCTGATGAAATTTAAAATGCTTTGGAACTCTCACAATGTTCTCAGAATTCTGATGAAGTTTAAATATGCTTTGGAACTATCCCACTGTTCTCGGAATGTTATTGAATTTTTTAAATAAGTCTGTAGAACTTTCCCATTGTTCTCGGAATTTTTCTGAAGTTTAAAAATGCTCTGGAACACTTCCATTGTTCTCTCGAATGTTATTGTTTTTTAAATAAGTCTGTAGAACTTTCCCATTGTTCTCGGAATTTGGCTGAGGTTTAAAAATGCTTTGGAACTCTCCCATTGTTCTCGGAATGTTATTGTTTATTTAAATAAGTCTGTAGAACTTTCCCATTGTTCTCGGAATTTGGCTGAGGTTTAAAAATGCTTTGGAACTCTCCCATTGTTCTCGGAATCTTACTGTTTTCTCAAATAAGTCTGTAGAACTTTCCCATTGTTCTCGGAATTCTGCTGAAGTTTAAAAATGCTTTGGAATTATCCAATTGTTCTCAGAGTGTTATTTTTTTTTTTAAATAAGTCTGTAGAATTTTCCCATTTTTCTCGGAATAATGCTGAAGTTTAAAAATGCTTTGGAACTCTCCCACTGTTCTCGTAATCTTATTGTTTTTTTAAACAAATCTGTAGAACTTTCCCATTTTTCTCGGAATTCTGCTGTTGTTTAAAAATGATTTGGAACACTCCCATTGTTCTCAGAATATTATTGTTTTTTCAAATATGTCTGTAGAACTTTCCCATTGTTCTCGGAATTCTGCTGAAGTTTAAAAATGCTCTGGAACACTTCCATTGTTCTCGGAATGTTAATGTTTTTTAAATAAGTCTATAGAACGTTGTAATTGTTCTCGGAATTCTGCTGAAGTTTAAAAATGCTTTGGAACTTTCCCTTTGTTCTCAGAAGGTTATTGTTTTTTTTAAATAAGACTGTAGAACTTTCTCATTGTTCTCGGAATTCTGCTGAGGTTTAAAAATGCTTTGGAACTCTCCCATTGTTCTCGGAATTCTGCTACAGTTTAAAAATGCTTTGGAACTCTCCCATTGTTCTCGGAATGTTATTGTTTATTTAAATAAGTGTGTAGAACTTTCCCATTGTTCTCGGAATTCGGCTGTGGTTTAAAAATGCTTTGGAACTCTCCCATTGTTCTCGGAATCTTATTGTTTTCTCAAATAAGTCTGTAGAACTTTCCCATTGTTCTCGGAATTCTGCTGAAGTTTAAAAATACTCTGGAACACTTCCATTGTTCTCGGAATGTTATTGATTTTTAAATAAGTCTATAGAACTTTCCCATGTTCTTGGAATTCTGCTGAAGTTTAAAAATGCTTTGGAAATTTCCTTTTGTTCTCAGAAGGTTATTGTTTTTTTAAATAAGACGGTAGAACTTTCCCATTGTTCTCGGAATTCTGCTACAGTTTAAAAATGCTTTGGAACTCTCCCATTGTTCTCGGAATGTTATTGTTTTTTTAAATAAGTCTGTAGAACTTTCCAAATGTTCTCAGAATTCTGTTGAAATTTAAAATGCTTTGGAACTCTCCCAATGTACTCAGAATGCGGCTACAGTTTTAAAATTCTTTGGAACTCTCCCATTGTTCTTGCTTTTTCAAATAAGTTTTGGAACTTTCCCATCGTTCTCGGAATTCTGCTGAAGTTTAAAAATGCTTTGAAATTATCCAATTGTTCTCGTAGTGTTATTGTATTTTTTAAATAAGTCTGTAGAACTTTCCGATTTTTCTCGGAATTATGCTGAAGTTTAAAAATGCTTTGAAACTCTCCCATTGTTCTCGGAATGTTATTGTTTTTTTTAAATTTGTCTGTAGAACTTTCCCATTGTTCTCGGAATACTGCTGAAATTTAAAATGCTTTGGAACTCACACATTGTTCTTGGAATTCTGCAACAGTTTAAAAATGCTATGGAACTCTCCCATTGTTCTCAAAATGCTATTGTTTTTTTAGATAAGTCTGTAGAACTTTCCCATTGTTCTCGGAATTGTGCTGAAATTTAAAATGTTTTGGAAGACTCCCATTGTTCTTGGAATTCTGATGAAGTTTAAAAATGCTTTGGCGCTCTCCCACTGTTCTCGGAATGTTGTTGTTCTTTTATATAAGTCTGTAAAACTTTCCCATTGTTCTCGGAATTCTACTGAAGTTTAAAAATGCTTTAGAACTCTCCCATTGTTCTCGGAATTTATTGTTTTTTTAAATAAGTCTGTAGTACTTTCCCATTGTTCTTGGAATTCTGCTGAAGTTTAAAAATGCTTTGGAACACTTCCATTGTTCTCAGAATGTCATTGTTTTTTTTAAATAAGTCTATAGAACTTTCCCATTGTTATCGGAATTCTGCTGAAGTTTAAAATTGCATTGGAACCTTCCCATTGTTCTTGGAATGTTATTGTTTTTTTAAATAAGTCTGTAGAACTTTCCCATTATTTTCGGAATTCTGCTGAAATTTAAAATGCTTTGGAACTCTCCCATTGTTCTCGGAATTCTTCTACATTTTAAAAATGCTTTAGAACTCTCCCATTCTTCTCGGAATGTTATTGTTTTTTTAAATAAGTCTGTAGAACTTTCCCATTGTTCTCGGAATTCTCCTGAAGTTTAAAAATGCTTTGGAATTATCCTATTGTTCTCGGAGTGTTATTGTTTTTTTAAATAAACCTGTAGAATTTTCCCATTCTTCTCGGAATTCTGCTGAAGTTTTAAAATGCTCTGGAACTCTCCCATTGTTCTCGGAATGTTATTGTTTTATTCAATAAGTCTGTAGAACTTTCCCATTGTTCTCGGAATGCTGCTGAAGTTTAAAAATTCTTTGGAACTCTCCCATTGTTCTAGGAATGTTAATGTTTTTTTTTAAATAAGTCTGTAGAACTTTTTAATTGTTCTCGGTATTCTGCTGAAGTTTAAAAATGCTTTGGAACTCTCCTAGTGTTCGCGGAATGTTATTGTTTTTTCAAATATGTCTGTAGAACTTTCATATTGTTCTCGGAATGCTGCTGAAGTTTAAAAATGCTTTGGAACTCTCCCATTGTTCTCGGAATGTTATTGTTTTTAAATAAGTCTATAGTTCTTTCACATTGTTTTTGGAATTCTGATTAAATTTCAAATGCTTTGGAACTCTCCCATTGTTCTCGGAATTCTGCTGAAGTTTAAAAATGCTTTGGTGCTCTCCCATTGTTCTCGGAATATTATTGTTTTTTTAAATAAGTCTGTAGAACTTTCCAATTGTTCTCGGAATTCTGCTGAAGTTTAAAAATGCTCTTGAACTCTTCCATTGTTCTCGGAATGTTATTGTTTTTCTTAATTAATCTGTAGATCTTTCCCATTGTTCTCGGAATTCTGATGAAATTTAAAATGCTTTGCAACTCTAACAATGTTCTCAGAATTCTGCTGAAGTTTAAAAATGCTTTGGAACTCTCCCATTGTTATCGGAATGTTATTGTATTTTTTAAATAAGTCTGTAGAACTTTCCCATTGTTGTCGGAATTATGATGAAATTTAAAATGCTTTGGAACTCTCCCATTGTTCTTGGAATTCTGCTACAGTTTAAAAATGCTTTGGAACTCTCTCATTGTTCTCGGAATGTTATTGTTTTTTTAGATAAGTCTGTAGAACTTTCACATTGTACTCGCATTTCTACTGAGATTTAAAAATGCTTTGGAACTCTCCCATTGTTCTCAGAATCTTGCTGTTTTTTCAAATAAGTCTGTAGAACTTTCCCATTGTTCTCGGAATTCTGATGAAATTTAAAATGCTTTAGAACTCTCCCAATGTTCTCAGAATTCTGCTGAAGTTTAAAATTGCTTTGGAACTCTCCCATTGTTTTCTGAATGTTATTGTATTTTTAAATAAGTCTGTAGAACTTTCCCATTGTAATCGCAATTCTACTGAAGTTTAAAAATGCTTTAGTACTCTCCCATTGTTCTAGGAATTTATTGTTTTTTTTTAAATAAGTCTGTAGAACTTTCCCATTGTTCTCGGAATTCTGATGAAATTTAAAAATGCTTTGGAACACTTCAATTGTTCTCGGAATGTTATTGTTTTTTTAAATAAGACGGTAGAACTTTCCCATTGTTCTCGGAATTCTGCTGAGGTTTAAAAATGCTTTGGAACTCTCCCATTGTTCTCGGAATTCTGCTACAGTTTAAAAATGCTTTGGAACTCTCCCATTGTACTCGGAATGTTATTTATTTTTTTAAAGAAGTCTGTAAAAATTTCCCATTGTTCTCGGAATGCTGCTGAAGTTTAAATATGCTTTGGAACTCTCCCATTGTTCTCGGAAAATTATTGTTTTTACATAAGTCTATAGAACTTTCCCATTGTTCTCCGAATTCTGCTAAAATTTAAAATGCTTTGGAATTCTCCCTTTGTTCTCAGAATTCTGCTGAAGTTTAAAAATGCTCTGGATTTCTCCCATTGTCCTCAGAATGTTATTGTTTTTTTCAATAAGTTTGTAGAACTTTCCCATTGTTCTCGGAATTCTGCTGAAGTTTAAAAATGCTTTGGAAATTTCCTTTTGTTCTCAGAAGGTTATTGTTTTTTTAAATAAGACGGTAGAACTTTCCCATTGTTCTCGGAATTCTGCTGAGGTTTAAAAATGCTTTGGAACTCTCCCATTGTTCTCGGAATTCTGCTACAGTTTAAAAATGCTTTGGAACTCTCCCATTGTACTCGGAATGTTATTTATTTTTTTAAAGAAGTCTGTAAAAATTTCCCATTGTTCTCGGAATGCTGCTGAAGTTTAAATATGCTTTGGAACTCTCCCATTGTTCTCGGAAAATTATTGTTTTTATATAAGTCTATAGAACTTTCCCATTGTTCTCCGAATTCTGCTAAAATTTAAAATGCTTTAGAACTCTCCCATTGTTCTTGGAATTCTGCTGAAGTTTTAAAATGCTTTGGAACTCTCCCATTGTTCTTGCTTTTTCAAATAAGTTTTGGAACTTTACCATCATTCTCGGAATTCTTCTGAAGTTTAAAAATGCTGTGGAACTATCCAATTGTTTTCGGAGTGTTATTGTTTTTTTTAAATAAGTCTGTAGAACTTTCCCATTTTTCTCGGAATTATGCTGAAGTTTAAAAATGCTCTGAAACTCTCCCATTGTTCTCGGAATGTTATTGTTTTTTTTAAATTTGTCTGTAGAACTTTCCCATTGTTCTCGGAATACTGCTGAAATTTAAAATGCTTTGGAATTCTCCCATTGTTCTTGGAATTCTGCTACAGTTTAAAAATGCTATGGAACTCTCCCATTGTTCTCAAAATGCTATTGTTTTTTAAGATAAGTCTGTAGAACATTCCCATTGTTCTCGGAATTCTGCTGAAATTTAAAATGCTTTGGAAGACTCCCATTGTTCTTGGAATTCTGATGAAGTTTAAAAATGCTTTGGCACTCTCCCACTGTACTCGGAATGTTGTTTTTTTATATAAGTCTGTAGAACTTTCCCATTGTTCTTGGAATTCTACTGAAGTTTAAAAATACTTTAGAACTCTCCCATTGTTCTCGGAATTTATTGTTTTTTTATATAAGTCTGTAGCACTTTCCCATTGTTCTCGGAATGCTGCTGAAGTTTAAAAATGCTTTGGAACACTTCCTTTGTTCTCAGAATGTCATTGTTTTTTTAAATAAGTCTATTGAACTTTCCCATTGTTCTCAAAATTCTGCTGGAGTTTAAATTTTCATTGGAACCTTCCCACTGTTCTGGGAATGTTATTGTTTTTTTAAATAAGTCGGTAGAACTTTCCCATTATTTTCGGAATTCTGCTGAAATTTAAAATGCTTTGGAACTCTCCCATTGTTCTCGGAATTCTTCTACATTTTAAAAATGCTTTGGATCTCTCCCATTGTTCTCGGAATGTTATTGTTTTTTTATATAAGTCTGTAGAACTTTCCCATTCTTCTTGGAATCCTGCTGAAGTTTAAAAATGCTTTGGAATTATCCAATTGTTCTCGGAGTGTTATTGTTTTTTTAAATAAGTCTGTAGAATTTTCCCATTCTTTTCGGAATTCTGCTGAACTTTAAAAATGCTCTGGAACTCTCCCATTGTTCTAGGAATGTTAATGGTTTTTTTTAGATAAGTCTGTAGAACTTTTTCATTGTTCTCGGTATTCTACTGAAGTTTAAAAATGCTTTAGTACTCTCCCATTGTTCTCGGAATTTATTGTTTTTTTTAAATAAGTCTGTAGAACTTTCCCATTGTTCTCGGAATTCTGATGAAGTTTAAAAATGCTTTGGAACACTTCCATTGTTCTCGGAATGTTATTGTTTTTTAAAAAAGTCTATAGAACTTTCCCATTGTTCTCGGAATTCTGCTGAAGTTTAAAAATGCTCTGGATCTCTCCCATTGTTCTCAGAATGTTATTGTTTTTTTCAATAAGTCTGTAGAACTTTCCCATTGTTCTCGGAATGCTGCTGAAGTTTAAAAATTCTTTGGAACTCTCCCATTGCTCTAGGAATGCTAATGTTTTTTTAAATAAGTCTGTAGAACTTTTTCATTGTTCTCGGTATTCTGCTTAAGTTTAAAAATGTTCTGGAACTCTCCTATTGTTCGCGGAATGTTATTGTTTTTTCAAATATGTCTGTAGAACTTCCATATTGTTCTCGGAATGCTGCTGAAGTTTAAAAACGCTTTGGAACTCTCCCATTGTTCTCGGAATGTTATTGTTTTTAAATAAGTCTATAGTACTTTCACATTGTTTTTGGAATTCTGCTCAAATTTAAAATGCTTTGGAACTCTCCCATTGTTCTTGGAATGTTATTGTTTTTTTTAGATAAGTCTGTAGAACTTTCCCATTGTACTCGCTTTTCTACTGAGATTTAAAAATGCTTTGGAACACTCCCATTGTTCTCAGAATCTTATTGTTTTTTCAAATAAGTCTGTAGAACTTTCCCATTGTTCTCGGAATTCTGCTGAAGTTTAAAAATACTCTGGAAATTTCCTTTTGTTCTCAGAATGTTATTGTTTTTTTAAATAAGACGGTAGAACTTTCAAATTGTTCTCGGAATTCTGCTGAGGTTTAAAAATGCTTTGGAACTCTCCCATTGTTCTCGGAATTCTGCTATAGTTTAAAAATGCTTTGGAACTCTCCCATTGTTCTTGGAATGTTATTGTTTATTTAAATAAGTCTGTAGAACTTTCCCATTGTTCTCGGAATTCGGCTGAGGTTTAAAAATGCTTTGGAACTCTCCCATTGTTCTCGGAATCTTATTGTTTTCTCAAATAAGTCTGTAGAACTTTCCCATTGTTCTCGGAATTCTGCTGAAGTATAAAAATGCTTTGGAATTATCCAATTGTTCTCGGAGTGATATTGTTTTTTTTAAATAAGTCTGTAGAATTTTCCCATTTTTCTCGGAATACTGCTGAAGTTTAAAAATGCTCTGGAACTCTCCCATTGTTCTCGGAATGGTATTGTTTTTTTCAATAAGTCTGTAGAACTTTCCCATTGTTCTCAGAATGCTACTGAAGTTTAAAAATATTTTGGAACTCTCCCATTGTTCTAGAAATGTTAATGTTTTTTTTTTAAATAAGTCTGTACAACTTTTTCATTGTTCTCGGCATTCTGCTGAAGTTTAAAAATGCTTTGGAACTCTCCTATTGTTCGCGGAATGTTATTGTTTTTTCAAATATGTCTGTAGAACTTTCATATTGTTCTTGGAAAGCTGCTGAAGTTTAAAAATGCTTTGGAACTCTCCCATTGTTCTCAGAATGTTATTGTTTTTAAATAAGTCAATAGAAATTTCCCATTGTTCTTCGAATTCTGCTCAAATTTAAAATGCTTTGGAATTCTCCCTTTGTTCTCAGAATTCTGCTGAAGTTTAAAAATGCTCTGGAACTCTTCCATTGTTATCGGAATGTTATTGTTTTTTTAAATTAATCTGGAGAACTTTTCCATTGTTCTCAAAATTCTGATGACGTTTAAAAATGCTTTGGAACTCTCCCATTGTTCTCGGAATGTTATTGTTTTTTTAAATAAGTCTGTAGAACGATCCCATTGTTCTCACAATTCTGATGAAGTTTAAAAATGCTTTTGAACTCTCCCATTGTTCTCGGAATCTTATTGTTTTTTCAAATAAGTCGGTAGAACTTTTGCATTGCTCTCGGAATTCTGATGAAATATAAAATGCTTTAGAACTCTCCCAATGTTCTCAGAATTCTGCTGAAATTTAAAAATGCTTTGGAACTCTCCCATATTTCTCGGAATGTTATT